>NC_081413.1:620825447-621042947 GCF_030272615.1 Cryptomeria japonica
TGGAATTATTGAAGAAAAGGATATAACAAGTAAGTTGTTGAGAACCCTTCTACCAGCCTATGCTATTCAAGTCTCTGCAATCAATGAATTGAGGTCTGTACCTAGCATGCCAGTTTCTTTAGATGCTGCTATTGGTAAGCTACATGCATTTGAGTTAAGTAATTTTGATAACAGTGGGTCTTCGGTAAATAAAGTTGAATCTGCATTCAGTTCTTTTCATATTAGTGAATCTGATGATAGAATGAGTAAGTACTCTAAAGGAGATCACAGTGGAGCAAGTGAAAGATTTCGCAAGAACATGGAAGAAGTGCACAAGTTGTATGAGGAAATCAAGAAGCAAGAAGAATTTGAAGCATTATTAGCCAGAAGGTTACCGAGAGGAAAAGGTAAGTATAAAGGAAAGCTACCTTTAAAATGTTTTAATTGTGATAAGATAGGACATATGGCTTCTAACTGCCCTAACAAAGAATCTAGTGAAAAGAGAGAATACCGAGATAACAGGTAGAAAGACAACCAATACAGAGGACACTGAGATTTCAGAAGGAGAGATAGAAAGACATGTTTAATAGCTGATGAGGAATCCAACGATGACAAATCTAATGAAACTGATACTGAGGAAGTTGTTTATGTGGCTATTAAGGATGGATCTGATGAAGAAAGGTATGAAGAAAAAGCTCTAATATCTCACATAAATAATAATGATTCTTGGATTATAGATATTGGATGCTCACATCATATGACAGGTGATAAACACAAGTTTGTTAAATTAGAAGACTATGATGGAGGTTATGTAAGATTTGGTAATGATGCACCATGTCCGGTGAAAGGTAAAGGATCTATAACACTTCTTGACAATGCTAAATGTGATGATGTATACAAGGTTGAAGGTTTGAAATACAATTTGTTGAGTGTAGCACAGCTAAACAATACATGATACCGAATAGAATTTCAGAAAGGAATTCTCACAGTTCATGACAAGCATGGAAAGTTAACTGCTACCGGGACACAAACAAAAGGTAATACATTTCATCTTGACTCAACTAGGAACAAGTGTCTTTATGCAAAGGTAGATGATACCTGGTTATGGCATAAAAGGTTTTGTCATGAAAATTTTGATAATCTGATCAAAATAAGTAAGAAGCACCGAGTAAGAGGTCTACCGAGTCTTGAAAAACCAGATAATGCTATGTGTCGAGGATGCCAGATGGGTAAGATGACAAGATCAAGCTTTACAAGTAAGTCCTACACTTCAAAAGGAATTTTAGATCTAGTTCATACTAATCTTTGTGGTCCTATGAAAGTTCAAAGTTATTATGGTGACAAATATTTCATATTATTTGTGGATGATTACTCAAGGATGATGTCAGTCATGTTTTTAAAAGAAAAATCAGAAGCTTTTCAAATTTTTAAATGGTACAAGGCAAGAGTTGAAAATGAAATAGGAAGACAACTAAAATGTCTTAGATCTGATAGAGGAGGAGAATTCACTTCTGATGAATTTAACTTATACTGCAATGATCATGGTATAAAGAGGCAAGCATCTGCACTGAGAACACCTCCGCAAAATGGGATAGCCGAGAGAAGAAATAGATAAATTGTGGATTGTGCCAGAACCCTAATGATAGAAAAGAGGGTACCTCAAACATTTTGGAGAGAAGCAATCGGCACTGCAGTCTATACCCTGAACTGAGTTCAATTGAAGAAAGGAACTATGAAGACACCTTATGAGATATAGTATGACAAGAAACCTAATGTAAGTTATTTTAAAATCTTTGAAAGTAGATGCTATGTTCATAAAGATGACAGAAATGGAAAATTTGATCAGAAAAGTGAAGAAGGAACATTTCTTGGTTATTCTTCTAGAAGTAAAGCATTTAAATGTCTGATCAAATCATCTAACAAAATAGTAGAAAGTGCAAATGTGAAAATTGATGAATTTGCATAAAGAAATGATGAAGGAAATTCCAAAGAACCATAAGATTATGAAGAATTTGTTTATGTTCAACCGAGAAGTCCTACCGAGAAAGCTGATGAAGAAAATGAAGATAATGTCTAGTTACCGAGTGATGAAGAAGATCATACAAAACCTACCGAACCTATATTAGCCAAATATGTCAGAAGACATCATGCAGAAAGTCAAATCAAGAAGAATGACACATGGACATTGATCCCAAGACCGAAGAACAAAAATGTAATCGGTACTAAGTGGATTTTCAGAAACAAGCTAAATGAGAAAGGTGAAGTCATTCGCAACAAAGCAAGACTAGTTTGCAAAGGTTATGCTCAGGAAGAAGGGATAGATTATGGTGAGACTTTTGCACTTGTGGCTAGACTTGAGGGAGTAAGAACATTGTTGGCATATGCTGCTTTCAAAAATTTCAAGGTATATCAAATGGATGTCAAATCTACATTTTTGAATGGTATACTAGAAGAAGAAGTTTACATTGAACAACCTGAAGGATTTGTTGAAGACAAGAGTAAAGATTAGGTATGCAAACTGAACAAAGCTTTATATGGTTTGAAACAAGCACCTAGAGCATGGTATGAAAGATTGCACTCTTATTTAATCAAGATTGGTTTTATAAGGACAAGTGAAAACAACAATATGTACATGAAGAAAGATGAGGATAATGGAATACTGACCTCAGCCATATTTGTTGATGATATCATATTTTGTGGTAATGACTCCTTATGCAAAAACTTTGGAAATGAAATGTGCAAAGAATTTGAGATGTCACTAATCAGTGAGATAAAGTACTTTATAGGTTTACAGATATTGCAAATGAAAGATGAGATTTTCATTACTCAATCCAAGTACATAAAGGAAATCTTGAAGAAATTTGGAATGGAGGATTCTAAACCAGTAAGTACTCCTATGACTACTAACTATAAATTATCAAAGAATGATGAATCTGCATCTGTTGATGAGACACTTTACCGATCTATGATTGGAAAATTGCAATATGTTGTGCATAGTAGACCAGATATAGCACATGCAGTAGGTATTGTAGCAAGATTCTCTGCAGATCCCAAGGAGACACATATGACAACAATTAAGAGAATTTTCAGATACCTGAGAGGCACTGAAGATTATGGCTTAGTATATGAAAAGAAAAATGATTTTGATTTAAAAGTTTATACTGATGTTGATTGGGCAGGAAACATAAATGACAGGAAAAGCACAAGTGGTGGAGCTTTCTTTTTGGGAGAAAGGCTAGTGAGTTGGCTTAGCAAGAAATAAGGATGTATCTCATAGTCAACAACAGAAGCTGAATACATTGCTGCAACATTGAATTGTACCAATATAGCATGGATCAAACAACTATTGGAAGGTATAAATGAGAAAGTTACCAAGCCAGTAACTATATTCTGTGATAATACTAGTGCCATTAACATTTCAAAGAATCCAATGATGCACTCTAAAACAAAGCATATATCTATAAAGTATCGCTATCTCAGAGAAGAAGTTCAAGAGAAGAAAGTTGTGCTGGAATATATCAGTTCAAAGGAGCAATTACCAGATATCTTCACAAAGCCATTGCCAAGGGACACTTTTGAGTATCTCAGAAGCAAGTTAAGGGTCCTACCCCTATCTTCTACTCACTGATCGAGTTCGGTGAAAGCATCAATTTGATGAATCTACAGAATATTATGCATGGATTGATGCTGATTTACGCACTTTAGGAGGTCACCTAAAGTTGTGCAGGATAAAGTGAATAGAACCAGTTACTCTAACCGAGACTGAGATGCTACACAACAAGGCAAATCACTTCACAAGAGGAAGAAATCATGATTTAGTTCTTTTACTTTTTGACATTGTTGTCAAAGGGGGAGAAGACTAAATGGTTTGGCTGGAAGACTAAATGGTTAAATGGTTGACTGTATGGTAAAGCCTTGAATGATGATTAACAGAAGACTAATGATAGGGGGAGAAGATAAAAATGGAGAAGACTAAACACAAATCAACAGCTCAAAAGCCTAATGGAAAGGAAGAAGACTTCATGCACGACATACCAATCATTTAACCATGGTGAGAATCACACTCACAATATAAATATAATAAAAATTAAAATTAATGACTTTCATATTTTACCTCGTCATGTACTTCCTTTGATATCAATGGTCTAGATCTCTGCACGACTACGCATTTAGATCAAGATGCTCTTTCACCTTAACTCCGTAGCCCCGTTGCACACATGGCACATGGGCCCTATTGATGCCAGACTCTTCTTAAGTGGGCCAATAAGATCATGCATGTTGGAGGTCAAAGGACACATCAGAAAGGTTTGGCCCAATCTATCCTTCTTGTTAATTAAGTATACAATTTATAATAGTTAATTAGACAATGCTTAGACCTATCTCTATTCCGGGGACTTTTTAAAGAAAGATTTGTCCTTCAAAACTTCGGGCTAAAATAGAGCTTATGTCATTGATTTGTGATCATCCAACGGTCATTCAATTGATTGATTGATTAATTACAAACTTACAGTTAACTAGCACTTGCAGCTCATTGTATGGATAGCCGAAAGAAAATTAAAGATAAAATTTAATGTAGTTTAGTATTACAAGTGAATAAATTATTCTAGTATTTAAATCCAAGTAATGAATAAATTTAAAATCAAAAAGTGCCTCATTCGCACTTATAGAGGTGGAATTAATGTTGAATCAGGCAGATTGATTGTAGAACAAAGCTCAGACAACACATTGATGGCAAAGCATGGGGATTAGAATTTGAAGAGGATGTAGGCAATGTGAAGAGGGCCTTGCAAACTTTAATTGCTACAAAATACCTAGGAGGGATGGATTCGATTTGGGAGTGGGTTGTTCCAAGAGTGGATTTCATCATTTCTGAAGGGTCGGTGGAGATTGCAAACCCACTACCCTTTGTTCACTGGCAAGATGATGAGTTGAAGCCGAGATACCGAGAGCTCACAAGAAGAGGATGGGAGGTAGGTATTAGGGTTTGTTTCAGAGTTGGCTTCAGTGGTGGCAGGTATAGATAGATGGATTGGATGGAGGTTATTTGGTGACTCCAATATTTTTGTAATCTTTTTTGAAGGTTTAAATCAATAAAATATCATATTACCTATTGGTAGGTCCATAAAAGTGACAATCTGATAAACCCTAATAGTAAATAGTTGTGCAAGGCCAACACCCATTATAATATATTCTAGCTCCCCCAAAATAATGAAAGATTCACCAAAATAAATCATTTGAACATTTTTTTTTGATAAGTGAATAGCTAGGTAGGGCTAGCACCCATTATATTAAGATTTGAAAAAAAGATATAGCTTGTAGCCAAAAATACATTCCTGGTATCATTTTCAATTATCACCCATAACAACCCATAACCTACAATACAAAATTCAAGCATCAAAATTGAACGAAGTATCTGCACCATACTTCGAGGCTAGGAGACATTCCTAGTTTGCCTTGCCACCTCCACAACTTCATGTTTTTCCCTGACTTTCTTGGCTTGTAAGATGAGCGGGCAATCCTATCTGTAGTTAGCATGAGCTTTGCTTGCTGCAATTTCCTCCACACCGCGTCTGTCATCCTCAATCCATTCCTCTCTGCTCCCCAACTCCAACGCCCCTACAATCTCACCCGTGTCCTCCTCATCAATTTCATCTTCATCTACCAACCCTTCAGTGGTCAGCTAGTCCCAATGCCATTCGTCCTCCTCAGATTCCTTGATTTTGGCTACATACATGAGGAAATTGATACTGCATAGTTTATCACTCCTTCGTGCCTGCAACAACTGTGCATATTGTGTTTGCACAATCAAAAAGTTAAAAACCCTTCCAATGTAATATTTTTTTGGGAGGGGAATGAGGATGTTCTCATCCACATTGTCGATGACCGCATCAATGTCGCACAAATATGCATGCTCGAACATCATCTGGGTGAGTTTTTTTGCCCACTCCTTGGAAACCCTGACATATAACAACATGGCAAGAAAAAAGGTCGGAATGTCCGAACTGACCCTATGCCTATGATACGCCATCAAAAACTCCAACCCTAGCATTGTCTTGACTGCATGCATTATGTATCGGTGGCCATTCACTAAGACCCTTGTGAGATTTTTCCAAGATCAAGAGGCAATGGAAAGCACAAATAAGAGAGACAAAATATATGATAGAAATAAACTGTATTCTATCAAGATGAAAATATTGATCAACTGGATCATCAATTGTTCAATTACATACAATGAAATAGAGTCTGCTTATATAGGCAAGGCTATGGATATGTGAGCACACAAACATGACATGTGGCTCAATAAGAAACAAGGGTAGGTAGGAAATAGGTGTGGGTAGGTAGGAGAAATAATATAATAGTCCACATGAGGTGGATCACCAACTGAATGTGGAGTGTAACAACAAGATCAACACCATAAAATGTGGAAATTCTCCTACACACACTATTCCAATGTGGCACAAACACCCAAGTGTCTCATACCCAAACTACTATGAAATGCATTTCCTAAGTAAACTTAAGTAAGGTGTAATAATAGCCAAGATGAATAACTATTTACACCAACACCCCCCCTTAAGTGCAACTTAGGGGAATGCACTTAAGTCTACAACGCAAATAAGCAATGCAAGATAGGTCTCGGCTATGAGGCCATGTTAGGTACCCATATACAAATGCAAATGCATGAAAACCAATGCAAGGAAATCTCTCACAAAGCGGGGAAAGAGAGAAAAACCCAATGGGAAAAAACCCTCCCCCAAAAGAGAGATGAAAACTAGATACAAAGAACTCTCATAGAAGTATGTGAAGGACAAAACCCATGTGAGGAAAAAGTACTCCCATATGAGAGAACAACAAGAAGAAGAGAGACTAGGAAGCCCCCCCTCAATGTGGAATCCGCACCAATGATAGAAGCTCGAAGATGAATGAAGAAAATGCTCCATGAATGTCGAACCACGTTCCTCCCCTTAGGAAGAAACAAAACCAAAGGTGTATCCATAAAGTCTCCCCAATCATGAAGGGAAGATGTATGGAAAAAACTCATGATGAAAGGAATCTCTGAAAACTGCTCAAGTGTCCCCATGTTGATGCTAAAAGATACCCCCTCCAAAGGTGGTAAACTATGCCACACTGCTGAAAAGGGCACTCCAAGATCTAGTGGAGATGAATGTAGAACAATATCCAAAGACTCACATGTCTCCTCAAAAGATAAAGAGACCTCCTCCAACTGTTGTACATAAGTATCCACAAACATGTCAACCTTGAAAGAATGATCATGTAGAGAATGAACAAGAGGATCAGAGTGTGCCCTCGCAACAATCAAAGAAGGATCATCTTCATCAAAGAGAAGATGAATGTCATCAATGATGTCTCCCAAATCTGCAATGTAGGATTCCACAAACAAACCTGCAATGTTTATCAAGTAATCATCCCATGAATCTGAAGTTGGAAGACATGAAATATCCTGCTGCATTGAATCATAAGAAGGCAAAACTGTCGCACTAGCTACATCATCAGGTGCAATAGGTGGTGTGATATCAATAGAAGGAGATGAAATGCAAGGCTCAAGAACGGGGTCACATGTGAGAATCCCCAAGTTCAAATGCCCAAAGTTCTCCTCAAAGTTTGAATCATCAACATAGGAAGAACCAACCTTATCAATAGGACCAAAATCTGAAAAAGAGTACAACCGAGATGCATGATCAACTACCCCAGTTGCAATGATAGCTCCACTCTCCAAGTCTCTAATGATAACTGAATCAGGTGTGAACTCCACAATTTTCCTAGTTGCCCCATGTGTGATTTGATAGATGGAAAGAAGATTATTTGTCAAGTGGGGTACACACAACACATCATTGAAGGAGTTATCCCCAATGGCAATAGATCCTTTCCCCATCACATCCATGTATGTATGAATTCCCATCAAAATCCGTGGCATGTGGCGAGGCTCAAATGTAGAAAATATAGAGTGCGAAGATGCCATATGATGAGAAGCCCCTAAATCTAGAAGCCATCTCCCTGAATCATGACTTGTAGTAGCACAAAGAGCTTGTCTCTTTCCTTTATCTATCCCAAAAGAGCGATTCTTTCCCTTATCCTTGAAAGAAGAAGCCAATATAGACATTCTAGAAGGTAGGTTGATTCTATTCTTCTCAAGAAGATTCTTCAACTCATCAATATCCTTCTTATAACAATGATGTTCATCATGTCCTGACTTCCTGCAATATCCACAAAAAAGATTGTCCTTATATGATTTCCTCTTAGGTGAGAATGGTGAATCACCTTGTTGTGGAGAGGAAGATTGTGCTCCATCTTGTTGTGGTTTAGACTTAGGTTTCTTTTGATTCTTGCCTTTTCCTTGATTACTTTGATTCCCTTTGTTAGCCACCAAAGCTTGTGACTTTGAAGATTTGAGAATCCCCATCGTGGTCAACTTAGATTGCTCAAGTATCAACATCTCCATGAATGAATCAAATGAGGGAGAAGTGTATGAGTAACCTTGAGCTAACCTATGGGTGTGAAAGCTAGATACAAAGGCTACATACTCTGAAGGAAGCTTGTCCAACAAGTTATAAACTAATTGAGTATCCTTTTTGTCAATTCCACAATCCTTTAGCTTTGCTCTTAACTCAGTTGCTTTTGTGACATAATCTTGGATTGTATCAAAATCCTTGGGATCCAAAGTTGTGAGTTCACTATCAAGCTTGTAGCCCTTAATCTCATCAACTTGACCATACAATTTCTTAAAAATATCCCAAGCCTCTTTAATTTTTTTACACTTATCAATGTGAAAAATGAGGTCATCTGATACATACTTTCTAAGTGTCCAAGTGCCATAGCATTCTTAGTAAGCCATTCAATTTGAGCATTAGGATCAACCTTAGGATCAAGTGGTGTTGTAATAGTTTAATTTACATAATGAATGAGTCCTTTTTCCATTAGCTTACTCCATGCCTTAATTTTCCATGATGCATAATTATGAGGAGTTAAAAGTGGAAATTTAGGAGAACCCATAGCACTAAAAAGAAAAAACACAAGATAGAGAGAGACATAATCACACAAGACACCCCCCCAAAATATTCAATCAAGAAATCCCCCCAAAATGGTGATTTTGGCACTTTATACTTAGTGCGTATACAATGGGCCACTTGCAAAACAAGGCAAAGTGGACTTTTGATTTCAATTTACAACTTCTCAAAATGAGATCTAAGAGACTTCAACAAATACTGCTAGTGATCTAAACTGAGATCCAAGCAAAATGCAAGTACCAAATATGCCAAAAATGGCAATACTGAAAGTACAATTTCTACTTAAAATCACTACAAACAGATGGCAGATTATGAGAGTAGATGAAAAAATATGCACTTTCAAAAAAAATGGCACCTAAAAAGGAGTCCATATGAGCCCAAATGAAGCCTCCAAAGTTGTAAAAATTGGGATTTCACAATTTCCAAAAAACCTATATCCAAAAATCAGAACACTCCTGCACCACTGTATAGATCACGCAATTCTACCCCAAAACAAAAAAAATTGCTCAAAAAAACGAGTCCAGATGAGTGAGATATTGCTATTTGAAAAATGCCTGCAAAATTATAATTTATGGAAAATTTCCGCCACAGCGTCAAACTTCAAATACCTCTAGATTTGGCCTCTGAAGTCTGATTTTGATGAAACAAAAGGCAAAACTGACTTTCTTGGACCTCCTAAATCCAATGTCAACCTCATATTTGACCCATCAAGCTTCAATAATAACCTTCAATAGAAAACTCCAAAATACACAACCCCAAATAACATCAAATTTCTCTCAATTAGCAAACCAATGACACTCTAATGGCTCTGATACCATGTGAGATTTTGCCAAGATCAAGAGGCAATGGAAAGCACAAATAAGAGTGACAAAATATATGATAGAAATAAACTGTATTCTATCAAGATGAAAATACTGATCAACTAGATCATCAATTGTTCAATTACATACAATGAAATAGAGTCTGCTTATATAGGCAAGGCTATATGGATATGTGAGCACACAAACATGACATGTGGCTCAATAAGAAATAAGGGTAGGTAGGAAATAGGTGTGGGTAGGTAAGAGAAATAATATAATAGTCCACATGAGGTGGATCACCCACTGAATGTGAAGTGTAACAACAAGATCAACACCATAAAAGGTGGAAATTATTCTACACACACTATCCCAATGTGGCACAAACACCCAAGTGTCTCATACCCAAACTACTATGAAATGCATGTACATAAGTAAACTTAAGTAAGGTGTAATAATATCCAAGATGAATAATTATTTACACCAACAGCCCTCCCTAACCGTTTATCTGTGACTTCACCTACAAATGTTGTTTGTGGTTTCGTTGCCCTAAGCATAATTGGCGTATCCATCACCCCCACCTCAGTGTTTCCAACTCGAACATGTAATGTGAAAATATGGTAATACCCTAATGCCCAATTTAAAGGCATTTGATCAGCTTCAGCATAAATGTCTCATTAAATGCATACTTACCATAAGTTGCCTTGCGCGATATATATTAATAGTATATTTATTTATTTTTTCTCCTTTTTGATACAAGTACACAAACCTACAAATAAAATTTCACTTTCACAAGAGATTTGCAAAGACAAATAACAAAACCATTGATATTATTATTCATGTGAGATCAAGAAGTACATTCTACAGACTATATCTGTAGTAATTGTCATGACAGACCATAAAATAATTAATATTACTGAAGGAGTATATACATTCTTCACTATGGAAGACTCCACATTCTAACTTAGACACTACTACTATACCCTTTTCCAAAGAGACCAAGATTCCCTCCAAAAAATTCTCTTAATTACGGCCTTGGAATTCCTTTTATAAGAATAAGGAATGCAACAAGCTTCAAGCTGTATACAACTGCCATGTTCTCATTTGACATATGTTTGTTTTATACGCACGGAAACGATATATTCCCAATATGAAACCTAAAATAGAACATGATAACTTATCAAACCATATGACTAAAACTATTATGAAACTATCATGGACCACGGTGAGGAATAAAATAATGTTGAAATTCAACTGCTTGAGTCGTGCCACCATCGCATTGCTGATAACTTTATGGATGCAATATTCTAACTTTAAAAACTAGAGGAGTAGTTTTACAGATGCAAGATTATAGCTATAAAAACTAGTGGATGAGCTCCACAAAAACTCCTAGATAAGCTCCAGAGATGGATATTGTAATCAGAATAGGGGTCCGACTTTAGTTATCAATTTTAATTTAACAGGCTCTTTGTTAGAGCTGACTCTTCCATGTCCTCATTGTTCTCCTCCCTGCTCCCTCTCACTCTTAGGCTTCAGGAGACGAGGGGTAAACTGTAGGTAGCCATGGAAAGGCCATCTCCAGCTGCAGATGGCCTTTGAAAATCCCTTTAGCTACCTCCTCCGATTTGAAAATCCCTTTAGCTACAACGCAATCTATTGTGTTGCTATAAACACAACCTTCATGAAATATTCTCTACCCAGTGTCATTAAACCTATATCTTATGAACACATAGGAAACATCTACATATGGGCATACCATTTCTGATACTGTTCTTGAACAAGTGTAGAGGGAAATATTTATAATGCTCCTTGATCAACTCAATTACTACCGATTTATGAAAAACCTCGAAGCTCTAAATTTAGAAGTTCTAAATATTCCTTTTCACCTTTTTGTCTTTCCAAAGAATCTGAACTCTTCATGCTAGCATGCAACTCTTCATGCTAGCATGCAACTCTTCATGCCACCTAATGAAAGGATCAAAACTCATTAGTTTGCTATAATCATTTAACCGTCAATTCAATATTTTCTTCAAGAACAAGCTAACATCCGTACCCATGCAACTCTTCAGCAAAATGACAAGCATAAAGACCTCTAACTGGAGGAGTATTTTATATGCGAAAAGATCACTTAGAATCTGAGATGAAGATTTCATACATGCTAAAAAGTACATTTCTAATTCCAATGGATATTTTGTACACTTTATATATGGGTTATTTTCCAAAAAAAATGAGAAAGATGCACCTTAATTATTCTACATTTAATTGGACCTTAATTTTGATGTGAAAGGCACGTCTTAATTATTCTACATTTAATTGGACTTTGATTGTGAAGCTTGCAGTTGCACTCGAGCCTTTTAATAACCCTCTAGTTATCTTTGGCTATTTTAATAACCCTCTGGCTACAAGGTAAGTCATTAATTTTCTTTACTTCATGGCATCTGCAAACCTTCAGCCATATCTCCTTATGCCAGAATTTAGCTGCACCTTCTATGCACTTCATTTTAAAACCTTTGCAAGAAAAACAACACTTCCTAAAAACCTATCTCTAGAAAATGTCTATCTTCTACATTTTAAAATGCAACATGTGAATGATATAACTCCTATCTTCTACATTCTGAAATGCTACATGCAAATAATGACCCTATTTCTCGATTTGTGAAGTGGCAGCAATTGACTGTTAGGTCTATACTTTGGATTATTCCATAAACTATATTAATATGTGTGAGATGTATTTTTCTCTCATTCCACAAGAAAGCTTTCATTCCAATAGTCCTAACACCTGTACATGACTCACAAACCTCAACACAGATTAATACTAGTAGCTTCTCATTGAATATTAAATATGTGCTATCCTCCGTATTTTTCTTCCTCTAATACACGCAGTGTTTTGATTTTTCTATGCAAAAGGATAGCAGAGAATCCTCGATCAAGATTTCATGCATGCCAAAAAATGGCTTTCTAAAAGATTTCATATGGATATGCATGACACTTACAGCTAAAATGTAATGTTTGCTATATTAGTTTTTTTCTCCAATTAGTAATGGAAGATTAGCCTTAATTATTATTTTCCCCCAAAAATAATGAATGATTCACCTTAATTTTTCCACATTTTCGATGCAATATGAACAAAATCGCCAATGTAATTAGTATTTTTCCCCAAAAATAATGAAATATTCGTCGTCTTCATTTTTCAAAAAATTTCATGCAAAAGAAAAAGATTTGCCAATAAAGTTAATATTTTTTCCCAAAAAGAATGAAAAATTCGCCTTAATTTTCGTACAATTCTTACGCAACTAAGAAAAATTCGCCAACAAAATTTAATATTTTCCCCTTATTTAAAAAAAAAATCGCCAAAAAAAATAATATTTTTCCCTAAAATATTGAAAGATTTGCCGGGATTTTACACCTTTACCCAAGGGGGGGGTTTCTTAAAGTTACCCCTGGAGCACCTACCTCTTCCCTGAGCCCCCACTCAGAGAAATGCAATAATATTAAGTTTTACAATGAAATGATAAAACCTTGTTACAAATGTATTTTGTAACGCTTACAAATTTCTCACACATGAGAATGATTTTTTCTGCTTGCTAGTGTTCTTCCTCTATTTGATTGTCTTCTTCTCTTTGCCTTTGTTTCTCTCTGTCTCTCCTTCACCTTGTTGAATATTCTCACTTCTCTGTTCTCTGTCTTTCTGCTTCTGTAGCTTCTTTTGCTTCTCTTGGTGGCAACTTACCCTCCTCCACACACCTCTCACAATAGACACAATGAAAAATTTATTTCCACCTCTACTTCTATCTCGACAACCACACCTACCATTGTCAAATCTCATTAAACCTGTTGCATGATTCAATTGGCTATGTACACCTAAGATTTTCCCTCCAAATCTAAAATCCAAATAATTTATTCAATTATGTTGTCATGAAGATTTCTACTGCAAGAGACTTTATTCTATATCCTAAATATGTTCTCAGATTGGCTGCCTAGGTATTAAATGCATCCTTTATGTCTTTAGATCATTCTTTGTACTTAGATTACTAAGTCTAATAATCTTCCTCTGCCCGAAGAGACTGGTATTCTTCCTCGAGCCACACAAATAGCATGCAATGTGGTCACCATTAATGCATTCTCCATCCTCTTATTCTGATCGATTCAATCACAACTACTTCCGTTAAACGAATCTTTAGTTGGTAGTCAACAACAAACTCTGGAAACAGATGAATCAGATTCTCATTCCCCTGTGTGCACTCAACAAGCACCACGTCATCAAAATGACATTCAAATTAGTCAATTAAACCTTGGTCAACTGCCACATTGATTGTCGTCTTTACTAGCATGTAAACTGTGTCACACAATCTTCACATTTGACATTCTAGTTGCTTGATTAGCATAGGTCAATCACAGTCAACCTGTCATGTGAACTATTGGGCTACACAGAACCATCGAACTCCATATTGTAACTAACTTTCTTGTTATATCTACAAGATGGTTGGAGCCACTAACTTCTTTCTCTTCATTGGACTATATCATCATTCTCAAACCCCCTTTTACTCGTGTGGGTTGGCAGGATGCGCCATTTTCAATTTGTCTTGCCCTACGAGAGTTTCATCCTCTGGTCATTGGCATCATGGGATAGCTAGGGACATGTCTCCTCCACCTTGTGTTATCCCACAAGGTCATCTTCAAGTCTATTTTACTCATTAGGGTTGGTGGGATGTATCAACCATCCTACTTCTTGATGCCCCGTAGACTCCTTTTTGTTTACGCTTCCCAATCGTGGGATAGCGGGGATCACCTCCTACCATTGTTCTTCTTATCCCATAGGATGCCTTCTTTGCAGTTTTTATGGCCATGGGATAGTGAGGGCCTTGGTCTTCTTTATTCTCCTTACCCCGCAAGTCAACATCTTTCCTATCTTTATGGCCACATGATAGTGAGACACACTTCTAACTTCATATTTTGTTTCCTTGCAAGGTCTTTTTTTCTTCGCTTTCCTCGGTACGGGATAGCGGGTGACGTTGTACTCTGCATGTAGTTACCCCGCATGGTCATTTGACCTAGTCTTTTTGTTGTGCGGGATGGTAGGGAGCCTTGAGCTCCTTCATTTTCTTACCCTGCAAGGTAATTTCTCTTTGGCTTTTTATGAACGGGATAGCAGGGGCTGCTTCTATTCTCTTTAGTATCCTTATCCCACACAGTCATTACTTCTTTCATTTCAACATCGTGGGATAGTGGGATGCCGCCATCGCCAAGACACAAAACTCACACAAATAGATCACAACCTAGGTAGACCTATCATCAATAGCCAAGTGGACGTCGACGCTCACAAGAAAGGGGGTCCACTTGACACAAACCCCTTCTCACTAAGACACAACGACCACTACACCGAGGACGAACTCTATTAGTATAACAATGAAGCTTGATGAATCAACAAGATGGTCTTGTCAAACCGCCATCTTACATCGAAATGTAGACAACTTCACTGAGATGGAAGTCTTGTCTCATCGAAAAACTACCATCGAAGGGATTTTCAGCTTTGCAACCTCCATCGTTTGTATAGCATAACATAATGTGTTATGCATGACTACATAACATCCATGTTATGTGCTCATCACTTGCTCTCTGTGTTACCAATCTGATCCTCTCTGCACATTTGTCCTCTGACTATTGACATCAATGACAATCTAATGCCAACAATCTCCCCCTTTGGCATTATGGTCTTGTCAAACCGTCATCTTACACCGAAATGCAGACAACTTCGCTGAGATAGAAGCCTTATCTCACCTAAAAACTACCATCGAAGGGATTTTTCACCCTTGTAACCTACATCATTTGTATAGCATAACATGACGTGTTATGCACGACTGCATAACCTACGTGTTATGCACTCATCACTTGCTCTCTGTGTTGCCAATCTGATCCTCTTTGCACATTTGTCCTTTGACTGTTGACATCAATGACAATCTAATGCCAACAATCTCCCCCTTTGGCATTGATGTCAACCATAGACTTTTTACCTCTCTCCCTCTTTGACAATAATAGAAAAGGGCCTAACAGACACATGCATAGGCATGCTTTTCTCCCCCCGTGACCATCTCTGCGTGAGAAACTTTGGACTGCATGTTCTGCCTGAAAATTGTATGAGCCATTATTAGAATGTAAAAAGCAGTGCAAAAACTACTTAAAAAAAATTCAAGTCTCCCCCTGAGAATGGGCATGAGGTTCAAGGATGAAAATGATGGAACAATAGGCTCCCCTTGAACCAATGACCCTCATTAACTTCTTAACTTCTACATGAAGGAGGAATAACCCCCAATTTCATCTTGAGATATTCATATGTATCCTTAGGTAGGGGTTTGGTGAAAATGTCTACAACTTGTTCACCTGTAGGAACATATTTCAGCTTGACCTCCTTATCAACTACCTTCTCTCTCCAAAAATGATATTTGATTGCTATGTGCTTTTTCCTTGAGTGCATGAGTAGATTCTTTGATATGTTGATTGCACTTGAGTTGTCACACATTATGGGAATACGACCAAAAAACTCTACTTGAATGTCCTTGAGAGTCTGCTTCATCCACAGACCTTGATAACAACAAGTAGCAGCTACAATATACTTAGTTTCAACAGTTGATAGTGAAATAGACTCTTGTTTCTTGCTATGCTATGACACCAACCTATCTCCAAGGAAGAAAGCTCCACCACAGGTTCTCTTCCTGTCATGTACATGTCCTGCCCAATCTACATCAATATAGGCTTGCAAAGTGTAGTCTCCTTTATTTGGGTACCATAAGCCATAAGTAAGTGTCCTTTGCAGATACTTGAATATCCTCATAACAACATTGACATGTGATTTCTTAGGAGCTGCTTGAAATCTTGCCACCATACACACAACTTGAACCATATCAGGCCTTGAGGCTATGAGATACAATAGGCTTCCAATCATTGATCTATACAAAGTCCAATCTACACTAGGTGACTCATCATCTTTACTTAGCTTTCATCTAGTCACCATGGGGGTACCAATCGGTTTGTTGTCCTCCATCTGAAGCTTCTTCAAAATGTCTTCAACATACTTGGTTAGTGATATAAATACACCATTGCCTAACTGAGAAATCTGAATACCAAGAAAATATGACAACTCACCAAGCATGGACATCTCAAACTCAGATTGCATTTGATCAGCAAACTCCTTGCACAAGTATTCCTTGTTGCCTCGAAAGATAATATCATCTACATACACTACTACTATAATCATATGATTGCCTTCTATTTTGATGTATACGTTGCTATCAACACTCTCCTTTTTGAATCCTTGTTGATGTAGGTACTTGTCTAATCTGGAATACCATGCCCTTAGAGCTTGTTTTAATACCACTACTTGTCTAAGCTTTTCCTCTCATTCTTCACTTCGTAACATTGTAATAAGTTTGCTTACTCTTTGTCTCTGTTTTTAGGTTTCGCCTTCATTTATAATACACAAGGGGTTTTTCTTTGCTTTTCCCCTTTGAAAAGTCCTTGTATCTCCTCTTCATGTTTGGATGATTTCTCTCAAGTTTTTCTTCTATCTTGGTAAATTTTATTTCAATCAATAAACTTACCTGGATTTTCATTTTATTTCTTGCTCTTGTTATTCCTTTGATGGTATCAAAGTAGGTTACTAAACCTTGTTTAAGTTGAAGTTGATGAAGGTTGTCATTGTCCTTTTTTGGAGCTCACCCTTCTTAGAGGCACTCTTTGAGAGAAGAAAAGAAATTTATTCTTTAATGTTATTTTGTACAGGTTTTGATTTAACTTTTTTCAAATCTAATCCTCTTTTGATTCTAATTTAAAGTTTATTTTTTTTAAGTTTTGGAAGGTTTGCCACCAAAACTCTATCTCTAACCTCTTTTCCTGCAATCTTTTGTTTATATTTGTTTTGGAAGGCTTTCCGCCAAAACCGTTCCATCGTTAAGTTGCATCTCTGCATTGTTTGTAGGTTCTAACATTTCACTTATTTGCAATTTTTTTGATAAAAAAAATTCATATTGTTACTTCATTGAATCTATGTGTAATATCTCCTTTGTATTTACATTAAATATCAATCTCTATTTTTATCTCTGTGTTTTATTTTGGCATCGTGTTGAATGTTGAATCATTACTTTTCATTGTCCCTATTCCTTGCTCGTGTAGGAAGGAGAGGTTATCACCAAGATTACGTTTCATGCAAAGTTTTAAAAGTTTAAGGTTTTTCAAAAGTAACGTGTAGCTTATATAGCTTAAATAGCTTTTTTATTTTTTTCGTTTAAATTTTAAGATTTTAAAAAGTAATGTGTAGATTAGTTTGCTTTCATTTTAATTTTTTAATTTAAAATAAAGTTTATAAAGTTTTTTTTGATATAAATTATTTTATTTTATTGTTTTATTAATTTTTTTTTATAAATTTCTTTAATAATATTAAAATTTATATTTTGTAATAATATAAAGTTTGGTTAAAGCAAATTAAAGTTTTTTTAAAATAAAAAGTTCTCAAGCCTTTCATATATATCTAAATATAAATTTTAATTTTTTTATAAAAGGTTTAAAATATAAAGTTTTTTGTAAAGTTTTAAATCAAAAACTTATTATTAAAGATTTGAAAATAAGGTTTTTTTGATAAATAGTTTTTTTCTTAAAATTTGTTATTTTATTTAAAAGTGTTATTATTGAAATCTTTTCTCAATGTAGGGTTCATTATTTCAATTTTTTCGCCTTTTAATCAAAGGGGGCATTTAAAAAAAAATACTAACCATTATTTATTCAGCTTTATTTTGCTATCATGTCTACTTTAATTCCAGAAATTAAATTAAATAGTTCTAATTATCATTCATGGAAAACATATTTCTTTTATTTTTCATTTCAAGCACCTTTTGGATGTTGTATCTACTAATAAAAACTTAGAGCCCACTTCAATCGTACCTCAAGCTCACCAAGACAGATGGAAGGCTCAAAATGAGGAAGCACTTGGGTTTAATTGGTTTTTCAATGGTTCCTGAATTGTATGTTCTCACTGAAAATTGTACAAAAGCATATGATGCATGAGAAATTTTAAAAACAAGTTATGACAGTTCAAACAAATCCCAAAAAAACCAACTTCAAGATTAACTTGAAGATCTCATGAGGTACAGGGATTTTAAAGCCATGGATTGAATCTTATTAAAGTTTGATTTTGTTAATAGTCAATTAAATGGTTCAGGAGTTAAGCTTGATTCTTCTCGTTTAATTCATATTATTCTTAGAAAATGTCTTATTTGTCAATTTCAGGAATTTATTACTAATATTCGTGCTCAATTAGCTATTCTTTCTTTATCTACACAACTTATTCATGATATATTCTATACTTTATTATGTCAAGTGGAAGCTTGTTGGTGTAAATAATTATTCATCATGGATATTATTACACTTTACTTAAGTTTACTTAGGTACATGCATTTCATAGTAGTTTGGGTATGAGACACTTGGGTGTTTGTGCCACATTGGGATAGTGTGTGTAGGAGAATTTCCACCTTTTATGGTGTTGATCTTGTTGTTACACTCCACATTCAGTGGGTGATCCACCTCATGTGGACTATTATATTATTTCTCCTACCTACCCACACCTATTTTCTACCTACCCTTGTTTCTTATTGAGCCACATGTCATGTTTGTGTGCTCACATATCCATAAGCCTTGTCTATATAAGTAGGCTCATCTACATTGTTTGTATGGACAAACACAAACAATCATTGAACGCTTGATGATCCAGTTGATCATATTTTGCATCTTGATAGAATACAGTTGATTCCTATAATCTATTTTGTCTCTCTTATTTGTGCTTTCCATTGCCTCTTGATCTTGGCAAAATCTCACATGGTATCAGAGCTGGTCCATGTCTCACATGGTATCAGAGCCATTAGAGTGTCATTGGTTTGTTAATTGGGAGAAATTTGATGTTATTTGGGGTTGTGTATTTTGGAGATTTCTATTGCAGGTTTTTATTGAAGCTTTCTGGGTCAAATATGAGGTCACCATTAGATTGAGGAGGTCCAAGAAAGTCAGTTTTGCCTTTTGTTTCATCCAAATCAAAATTCGGAGGCCAAATCTAGAGGCATTTTAAGTTTGAAGTTGCGATGGAAATTTTCTAGAAATTATAATTTTGCAGACAATTTTCAAATAGTGATATCTCACTCATCTGAACTCCTTTTTTCGAGCATTTTTTTTTGTTTTGGGGTAGAATTTTGTGATCTATACAGTGGTGCATGAGTTTTCTATTTTGAGGATACAGATTATTTGGAAATCATGAAATCTTGATTTTTACAACTTTGGAGGCTTCATTTGGGCTCATATGGACTCCTTTTCAAGTGCCATTTTTTTTTAGAGTGCATATTTTTTTGTCTACCTTCATAATGTACCATTTGTTTGCAATGATTTTGAGTAGAAATTGTACTTTTAGTATTTGGTCATTTCTTGGCCTATTGGTACTTGTATTTTGCTTGGATCTCAGTTTAGATCACTAGCAGTATTTGTTGAAGTCTCTTATATCTCATTTTGAGAAGTTGTAATCATTGAAATTAGAAGTCCACTTTGCCATTATTTGCAAGTGCCAACATGATCTTTTTATGGGGGGTCAGTTGTTCATTTGTATCTCTTGGTGAAATTCCATTCCGAGGCATCTTCATCTGCAGTATTCTACATGGCTTCTTTGTTGGTGGCATCATTTTCATGTTTCCACATTTGAATATTTTATCATGATGTATGCTCTTGCTTGAACAATGTTGTACTCGCACTATCATAAAGTGCCACACCTCTTTGTATCTTGTCATTATTGACATATTTGATGTAATCCTCTTGTACATGTAGATTAGGAATATCTTGTGAGACTTGATGCATGGCTCCAATTGAGACTTAGATTGTACACATTTGTGCATGGCTCCCGTAAGACTTAGATTGTACCAGTATTTCCACTATTTCTGAGTATCCAGATGATGCTCACAGTAGGTTGTCTCCATGCCTGATCTTCATTTTGTTGCAACGAGTGATTCATCGTCATCGACTTGGTACCTCGTTTTGTCACACTTTGACATTTTTGGTGCAACATAAGCTCTCTTTCTTCCTTATGGGGAGGTATTTTGGTCATCATCATTGGACCATCCTTGCAGGAGATTCGATATTGAGGGGGGGTTTCATGGTCTCTTCTTCTCTCTTATGGGGGGGACACAGTTTTGCTCTTCTCATTCATCATTCAGAGCATTGTGTGCTTTCATCATCTCTCTTTTGAGGGAAGGTTTTTTCCCATTGGGTTTTTCTCTCTTTCCCCACTTTATGGGAGATTGCATTTGCATTTGTACATGGGTACCTAGCATGGCCTCATAGCCGGGACCCATCTTGCATTTCTTAGTTGCATTGTAGACTTTAGTGCATTCCCCTAAGTTGCACTTAAGGGGGGGTGTTGGTGTAAATAATTATTCATCATGGATATTATTACACTTTACTTAAGTTTACTTAGGTACATGCATTTCATAGTAGTTTGGTTATGAGACACTTGGGTGTTTGTACCACATTGGGATAGTGTGTGTAGGAGAATTTCCACCTTTTATGGTGTTGATCTTGTTGTTACATTCCACATTCAATGGGTGATCCACCTCATGTGGACTATTATATTATTTCTCCTACCTACCCACACCTATTTCCCACCTACCCTTGTTTCTTATTGAGCCACATGTCATGTTTGTGTGCTCACATATCCATAAGCCTTGCCTATATAAGTAGGCTCATCTACATTGTTTGTATGGACAATCACGAACAATCATTGAATGCTTGATGATCCAGTTGATCATATTTTGCATTTTGATAGAATACAGTTTATTCCTATCATCTATTTTGTCTCTCTTATTTGTGCTTTCCATTGCCTCTTGATCTTGGCAAAAACTCACATGGTATTAGAGCTGGTCCATGTCTCACATGGTATCAGAGCCATTAGAGTGTCATTGGTTTGTTAATTGGGAGAAATTTGATGTTATTTGGGGTTGTGTATTTTGGAGATTTCTATTGCAGGTTTTTATTGAAGCTTTCTGGGTCAAATATGAGGTCACCATTAGATTGAGGAGGTCCAAGAAAGTTAGTTTTGCCTTTTGTTTCATCCAAATCAAAATTCAGAGGCCAAATCTAGAGGCATTTTAAGTTTGAAGTTGCGACGGAAATTTTCTAGAAATTATAATTTTGTAGACAATTTTCAAATAGTGATATCTCACTCATCTGAACTCCTTTTTTCGAGCATTTTTTTTTGTTTTGGGGTAGAATTTTGTGATCTATACAGTGGTGCACGAGTTTTCTATTTTGAGGATACAGATTATTTGGAAATCATGAAATCTCGATTTTTACAACTTTGGAGGCTTCATTTGGGCTCATATGGACTCCTTTTCAAGTGCCATTTTTTTTTAGAGTGCATATTTTTTTGTCTGCCTTCATAATGTACCATTTGTTTGCAATGATTTTGAGTAGAAATTGTACTTTCAGTATTTGGTCATTTCTTGGCCTATTTGGTACTTATATTTTGCTTGGATCTCAGTTTAGATCACTAGCAGTATTTGTTGAAGTCTCTTATATCTCATTTTGAGAAGTTGTAATCATTGAAATTAGAAGTCCACTTTGCCATTATTTGCAAGTGCCAACATGATCTTTTTATGGGGGGTCAGTTGTTCATTTGTATCTCTTGGTGAAATTCCATTCCGAGGCATCTTCATCTGCAGTATTCTACATGGCTTCTTTGTTGGTGGCATCATTTTCATGTTTCCACATTTGAATATTTTATCATGAAGTATGCTCTTGCTTGAGCAATGTTGTACTCGCACTATCATAAAGTGCCACACCTCTTTGTATCTTGTCATTATTGACATATTTGATGTAATCCTCTTGTACATGTAGATTAGGAATATCTTGTGAGACTTGATGCATGGCTCCAATTGAGACTTAGATTGTACACATTTGTGCATGGCTCCCGTAAGACTTAGATTGTACCAGTATTTCTACTATTTCTGAGTATCTAGATGATGCTCACAGTAGGTTGTCTCCATGCCTGATCTTCATTTTGTTGCAACAAGTGATTCATCGTCATCGACTTGGCACTTGGTTTTGTCACACTTTGACATTTTTGGTGCAACATAGGCTCTCTTTCTTCCTTATGGGGAGGTATTTTGGTCATAATCATTGGACCATCCTTGCAGGAGATTCGACATTGAGGGGGGGTTTCATGGTCTCTTCTTCTCTCTTATGGGGGGGGACACAGTTTTGTTCTTCTCATTCATCATTGAGAGCATTGTTTGCTTTCATCATCTCTCTTTTGGGGGGAGGTTTTTTCCCATTGGGTTTTTCTCTCTTTCCCCACTTTATGGGAGATTGCATTTGCATTTGTACATGGGTACCTAACATGGCCTCATAGCCGGGACCCATCTTGCATTGCTTAGCTGTATTGTAGACTTTAGTGCATTCCCCTAAGTTGCACTTAAGGGGGGGTGTTGGTGTAAATAATTATTCATCATGGATATTATTACACTTTACTTAAGTTTACTTAGGTACATGCATTTCATATTAGTTTGGGTATGAGACACTTGGGTGTTTGTGCCACATTGGGATAGTGTGTGTAGGAGAATTTCCACCTTTTATGGTGTTGATCTTGTTGTTGCATTCCACATTCAATGGGTGATCCACCTTACGCGGACTATTATATTATTTCTCCTACCTACCCACACCTATTTCCCACCTACCCTTGTTTCTTATTGAGCTACATGTCATGTTTGTGTGCTCACATATCCATAAGCCTTGCCTATATAAGCAGGTTCATCTACATTGTTTGTATGGACAATCACGAACAATCATTGAACGCTTGATGATCCAGTTGATCATATTTTGCATATTGATAGAATACAATTTATTCCTATCATCTATTTTGTCTCTCTTATTTGTGCTTTCCATTGCCTCTTGATCTTGGCAAAATCTCACATGGTATCAGAGCTAGTCCATGTCTCACAAAGTTAAATTAATTCAAATTGGTAGTCTTAGAAGTAGTGAATGTGCTTTTATGTCTAAAAATCAAAATCATAATTATCATTTTAAATTCAATAATAATAATTATTATTCTAATGATAGGTTTCATTCTAAATTTTTATAATAACAATTCTAATAATAGTCAAAGAACAATTCTTCTAAAAGGCCTCATTGTACATATTGTGATAAAGATGGTCATGTGACTAATAATTGTTTCAAGAAATAAAATGTAATTTCCCCTTTCTAGCACACATTGTATGATGTTGTCATTAGCCTGTTTCTCCTTGGTTCCGTAGGCTAACCAGGACATTTAATGGATCTTGTAGATATTTGGCCTAGGCAGTTTCAGTTGCAGGCGATCCTGAGGTGTTTTGATGTGTTTTTTGGATACTTACTATCTATAGTAACTCAATGGAGCTAGGTCTCAATCATTAGTGACAGTATCATGTCGATGGTAAATGTTCAATATCGACTGTACAATTTAATATCGTTGATATGATTTATTCGTGCATTGATAAAGTTAAGTTGTTAAGTTAAATATAAATATTTAACTTTATTAATGCAAGGACTATAATTAAGTGAGATATTACAATATTAAAAAGGTCCTCTTATGTAATATTACATTGGAGACTAAAAGTGCAAATGGGAGTAATGTTATTTATCCAGGCACATTGGCAAGTTGAGTGAGTGAGCTCTTATGTGGGCATTTTAAAAGACTTCCAAGAGTTCATTTTCATAAACGCTTGGTTTATTACTTTCTCTTGGAGAATTTGAGAGCTTTGGCTTTCAGCAGGTTTGAGGATGGAAACCCTCGAGCTTGAAGGCAAAGGACGAAAAACCTATTGTCAGTTGGAGATATCATTCAGGTGTCTCACTTGTGTTTCACATTTCTGGAAATGAAGGTACTACCATTGTAAGATATCTTTTTTATTTCTAATGATCATTTTGTTAGGGTTTGAATATTGTGAAGGAGTTTGATTGCTAGACTTGTTGAGCTGCATATTGGACATTGTTGGGTGCTATAGTGCATGAACAGTGACGTGAATAGTGTTGTGAACAATGACGTAAATAGTGCATGAATAGTGATGCTACAAGGGCACATCAGTTTGTTGTCCACAAGATTTTGATGATCTACTTGGCACTCCATTGACACATCTTGCATCTAGGGTTCCAGAGACCTATTCCTAGGCTTGGACACACATCTTTGGAGGAATTTGGGTTTATTTCTAGTTGTCATAATCTTCAGACGAAGGGAAAAAAATATTAGACCTACATGAGGAGTTCTAGACATTATCTTCAGCCACTCATGTCATCAAATTGTGCCTAAAGGACACATTGAGCTTCGAGTATGTTGATGACTTGTCTATATAATGCATTTGCATGTTGTTGACACATTTCTATAAGTATTATATGTTTGAAAATTACTGCAACAAACCTAATAAATATTTTACTTAGATCTGATATGACGATAATAAAGTGAAGCTGATTGTGAGAAATTATTGTTTTGGTTTATGCACTTTGTGTTATCAATTTTGTATGTTATTTTATGCTCAAAATTGAAAACAAACACCAAACACAATCAAAACTCAGAAATCGGACATCAGAGAGCTATCATGCCAAGTGTTTGATGAAATGTCAAATCTACTAAATAGAAAAATCATACTAGAATTAGTTGGGATTCTTACAATCGCATCTTGCAATCTTGTTTGAGTAATTAATGTTGTATGTATGGATGACAGACTTCTTAACAATCATATGAGAATAGGTGAAAACAATCTCAATCAGCCAAAGACATTACTAAGAGCAACAAATCGTGTGATAAATTGTCTAAGCCCTTAAGATAGTGTTGGTGCAAAAAAAATGTTTGCAAACTAGGGGTGGCCATTACAATGGTATCAAAGCTCAAATGATCATGTCAGCCTATGGAGTTTAGTTGAAGTATGCATCAAATTTTGTGAAATTCACAAAGTTTAACTCAAAAAAAACAAAGTGAAGCCAAGAGTGGGTCAGAAAAGTGATATTTTCTCAAAATAATTCAATGATACATTTAATGGTGATCAGCTAAGAGATTTACACTAATAAAAGAAAGTGGGAAGTTGGCTCCATACATTTAGATTAGAATTGGAGTCTTTGAAACTTTCAGATGATGTTCTCTCTAAGTTGGAGGAATTAGAATCATATTTGCCCAAGGCAGACCAATTAGATTGGAGGATTTTAAATTGGGCTTTGAAGCCATCAATGTTTGCTTTGGTCCAGCTTAGGTTATTGGAACATCCTTGTGAAGAAGTGATACTTTCAGTTGCCACTTGTCATAGTGAGGTCATATGACTAACATATCCTGTGGCACCCTATAATGATAATGTACTAAGAAAGGTTTTACAACTAATTGTGGAGAGTCTTCATGGGTAGAGATTACTTTAGTGGCGAATATTCGCCAATGGTAAATTTTTCACGTCGGCCATGTCGGAAATGGCGAATATTTTGTATCGACCAAGGGTGGCCATGCCACCAGAACATTATCAATTTCTGTCAAAGTCACGGCTCGATCGCCATATGTTTTAAGCAATTAAATGTTTCTATGTGATGATTTCACCAATACGATATATGGTGGACACACGGTAAATTTAATTGTTTCACCTACACTCTCTGAGGTTGCCTTAATAGATGACCTTAATTTGCCTATAGGCATGTGAAGATTTGTTAGCCAGGGGGACCCAATTCGCCTGACATCTTGCCGATGCATGTCTCCATTCACCCCAACTTTCGCCAACTATATTGTATTCACCTATTATTTGGACGACCTATAATCGCCTCAAAAATTACATAAGTCATATTTGGACGACCTATAATCACCTCGAAAATTACACAAGTCGTGTTATAGTTACGCGAGATTCGCCAAATATTTGTATACCATATAAAATTCCCATGGAATTTGCCATATAAGGATTGGTATAAATACATGCAAAGATCAGATCTATCTGAACACAATCTGGTGGGTTCTTGGCTCTGAATTCTTATCAATAGCAAAGTTTCAGACCAAGGAAAATCATTGTTGTTGACTATATTAGCGACTACTAGTGACCTAAAGAGTAAAGCCTAAAGGTGAGCGATCATATTTTTGAAGTGGTATATTATACATTATAGTCTATTATTGCTTCTTCAACAAATTGATATTTTTTTGGCAGCCTTTATTTCGTTGGAGATGTCGAATAGGAAGAGGGGTAGGAAACCTGAATGTGGGGAAGGCCAGGGGAGGCCAACAAAAAGAAGAACGTTGTCTTCGTACTTTGGCATTGGAAAAGATTGTGGTACTAGTGACAATCATGAAGGTACATCATCACAAGTACAAGTACAAAATTTGCCACCTGCACCGTATGTTGAAGATGATGGCAAACCTGATATCTCAGATCAAGATGATCTTGAAGAAGATTATCTAGTAGATACCCAAGTTAGCCGGAATGATATAATCGACTTCAGTAATAATGCCATTGATGATAATGCACGGAAGGGGAAAAGAAAAGCCATATCAAAAAAGGGTGAACCACAATCAAAAAAGGATTGGGAGTGGGATATGTTAGTGAGGAATTTTCAAATTAATTGGGCATCAAAGTATCCATTCATTGAACCAGTGGAGAATCCAATTGAAGGTGAGCCTCCAATAGAATGCAAGTGTAAGATTTGCACTTGGAAACATAACAAGGAAATTAGGTTGCAGCTAAAATTTGACACCATAGAAAAGCATATGGGTAAAGTTTATGAAAAACAAATGATAGACAACGTTGAGAAATCAGTGATAAGATGGAAAACAAAGGATGAATGTAAGCATGTGAGGAATGTTGAAGAGTATTATTTTCATGAGAAATTACAGACGAAGCCTGCTGAAGTTAAAGGTTCTATTGGAGCTGTTTTTGGAAAAGCAATGCAAATAGAACATCTGGGAAAAGTTGTTCAGTTAAGCGTTATTTTTCATATTTTGAGTAGAGGGCGTGCTATGATAGATTTCCCATCAATTAGTGGTTTATTACACTTTTTGAAAGTTCCTAACTATCCTAATAGACACCGGTCAGTAAACAGTGGATGGGAATGGGCAAGTTGTCTTGCTGAGGTTGGAAAAGAAGATGTACAGGAAAAAATAAGAGAGTCAAACTTTATTGCATTTTCTTTAGACGAAGTTACGACAGTAGACAATACTTCATGGGTATGCATGCATGTTTATACTATAGAGAATCATACCCACCAACCTCATCTACTATCTGTTGCTAAAATGAAGGAGAGTGCGACAACAAAAAATTTATTTCAAGTAGTAAAGAGAAGTTTAATTGAATATGGAGGTATGGATGACATGACATTAGCCAAAAAATTGGTTTGTGTTGGAGCAGATGGAGCTTTAGTAATGCAAGGTCACAGGAACAGTCTTTGTACAAAGATTGAAACTTCATTTGCATTGTACATTACTGCAATTCACTACATGGCTCATAGAATGAATCTAGCTTTTAGAATTGTGAGCAAGTTTGCTTCGGTTAAAAAAATTGAAATTTTAATCAAAGAGCTCTACTCACACTTCTGTCAAAGTCTCAAGCAATTTATGGAATTTCAACACTTTGCTGATGGATTAACTAATGGGAACAAGCTTCTCAAGGATATTGATACCAAATGGATCTCTTTGGATGGTCCAGCGCATCGAGTGTTTTCAGAATATCCATCCTTGATTGGACTATTTCACACAACTCGCGACGAATCAGATCAACCGAAATTTCCTGAACTTCTTGGCAGGTTAAGTAATTTAGAGACACTCTTAACTTTAGTAGCTCTTCTGCCCATGCTAGAGGAAATGAGGAATATTATGAAGGCTGCCCAAAAAAGAGCTCTGTATATTGCAGAATATGCTACGTTGCCTAAGATGACATGCATGACCCTCGACAATCTCTATCGAAATCAACCAACACTATCTGATGAAAAATTTGTTAAGTGGCGGACACTCACAGATTTGAACAATCCTGATAACTTTTTACAAATCGGTGTAGACGGGGAGGTATGTGCCAATGTATGGGGAGTTGAGATACCAATGCACTTCTATGGCACGGTCGATCCCGAGGAACCAGGAAAGCACCCTAGGAAGAAACTAGTAAGAGTTACAAAGGAAGATTTCGACAAGATTGTTGAGACTGTAACTACTTTTGTGAAGAAAATTGCATATGATCTTTCCTCACAAATTAGAAGTAGATTCCCTCCTGACAACCTACTTGAAGCCATGTCTATTGTGTTTCCTCATTATTGGAGCCTCAACAGTGCATCTGATTTTCGAAGTAAGCTGTTGACTTTGGTAAAACAATTTTGCATATCAAGAGAATTTAATGGAGTAACTATAAATGAAATATTAGACGAAACTCATCTTCGAGAGAAATCATCTCATTTTGCATACACTATGAAAGAACAATATGCCAAAATGGAGAACCCCCACGAAGAGGGATCGGTAACAAGGCTTTGGAAATATATAGCTGAGAACGCATCCTTGCGTGATTCAATGCCAGAATATGTGAAGCTTGCTGATTTATGTCTTACCATGATATTGGGTTCGGTGGAAGATGAGAGAGTTTTCAGTGCTTTGGGGTTCCTAAAATCAAAGCTAAGAAACAAACTAGACAAAAATTTTGAAAATTGCTTGAGGCTCTATACATCTAGGTATGATGTCCACACTTTTCCTTACGATAGGGCACTGCAAATCTGGAGGTCCAAATGTGAAAGAAGAGGTTTGGGAAACACTTCAAACCAAAGTGCTAGTGGGACTACTGGACCTACTGGTAGCATTGAGATGTAGTTCGGCGAAGATATGCAGACTTAGACTCAAAGTGAAGAAACCACAGACGAGAATCGAGAAAGAACTAAATTTGATGAGAATGAATGGCAACTGAAAGAGATTGGTATTTATTAATCTTATTACTGTATCTCATCATTCATATTACAAAAGCGTATTACTTTTTGCAATTAGAATTTAATATTGATTTGTAATTGTATTTTTCAACTTTCTATTTCCAGATTTAAAATAGCATAATTAAAAAAAAAACCATAATGTGTTTATTGATATAGAGATGTTTATTGTTTATTTATACATGTTTGAGTCTCAAATCTATGTGATACATTTCAGAACCATATGATACGATTAATTCAATAGTAATACACCAATTTGTGTGATTCTCCATGCCAATTGCAAAAGTGAATACAAAGTTTCAGAACCCTTTGCAAAATTGCAAATGACCCTGAATTCCCTTTTATAGAAACAAGGGAGCAACAATAGCTTCAAGTAGAATTGCAAGTTTGCAACATGTGAACACTGAACATCAAAATCACAAACTCAGCACATATTTATATGGCCATCACAGGTCGTATTAGCAATTTAACATCTGCTACATGTTTGATGTCTCCTGTTCAAAAAATAGAGTTCAAAATTAAATATTAATTCATGCCATGACAAATTAAACATAGATAATAGCAACACCTAAAACCTACTAATCAAAAATAGATAAATGCATAAATGTTAAAGCAAGGGAGAATTTGAGAATACAAATTTACTAGCTAAAGTTTTGCACTGTGCATCATAGATTCATAGGCTGGCCGCTAGATTAGCAAAATAGCAATAGCGAGTGCTATTTTTTTCCTATTCATAAAATAGATTCATAGGCTAGATTAGAAAAATAGCAATAATGAGTGCATCATAGATTTATAGGCTGGATTAGCAAAATAGCAAACAGAAAAAACATAAAACCTTGAAATTAAGAATAAAAGAAGAAAATTGTGCAATACATACTATGATTCTTAAGAATTTTGTGCCAGTTTTTGTAGGGTGCTCCACTCTTTGTCTGATGGAAGGTCAATATTCTGTAAACTATGGAAAGTCAACTCCAACTTTGTCAACATTCCATATTTAGAAGATTTACTTGACATCACTGTTTCATCCAATACCGAATTTAGAGTTGTAAATGGTTGGATGAATTCCATAAAGCTTTTGGGAGTTGTGTCCTTTGGAAGCAAGTCTAAATCAGGCTTCATTTTTATCTCCATGCTTTTTTTGTAAGCTTCTTCTCCAATGAATTTATTTGATGTGTCAATAGGCATAGGCAAACCAAGTTTAATCAAATTATTTTTCTTTTCTTGCAGCTTCACTATCTTTTTTCCACAACTGTCCATAACTTCTGATGTTTCCCTTAGCTTCTGGCATTTTTGAATGATAGATGATGTCTTAACTGTGGCATCAATGCGGCTCTTAATTCCCTTGGATGCCAAGTAGCTGTCACTGGAACTGTAGACTACTTTCAGAATCTTTTTTGCCATTTCCTCTTTTGAATAAATATGTGTGCTCTTCTCATAGTGCCCTTTGATTTAAAAAAAAAATTGTCTCATACTTTCAGTCAATTGAAACCATTCACACAACTTCTCACTCCTTTGCATTATTTGCCACCAAATGTTTTCTTGTATATACTTCATTGTATTTTTCATATTATCTTTCAATCTATCATCCAAAGTTTTTATTTTATTATTTGCATTGTGCAGATCTTCTTTCATTTGTGCACATTTTTTTCTTTCTTCCTCTACTTCCTTTTGCAAATGTTTTTCTTTTTCCTTCCCATGATCCAATAGGTCCTGTAATTTTCTCATTTCGGTGGCTGCAGACTCATAACTTTTGTATAATTTTTGAAAACTGGCTTTTTCCTCAACAATTTTTTTACTGCTTTTAGCCAGTTTTTCTGTCAGGTCCTTCAATTCTACACCCTTCTTCTCCTGCTCTGCAATTTCTACTGCAGAGCCCAAATTTTTTATCCTTTTCTGTAAATCATTGCACTTGCTATCTACTGCTTTCCTCCTTGATTTTTTCATTTTCTAGGACTGCCTGTAACTTTTCTATTTGTTTCTCCAGTTTATTTTTTATCTCTCCACCTTTAGCAGTGAAGTGTAGACCACTTCGTTAGTCCTTTTTGACACACTAATTTTGTCCACATTATGTACTTTGGAAAAATCCATTTGGAGGGTGCTAACTTAAAATTGAGAGGGATCTATTTGACTGTGTGGTGGATTTTTATTTTTAGATGGGCTTGGGGGCATAACAACCATGAACTCCATCATATCTTTCTGTGGGTCATATGTTGGAAATACCCTGTCTCTTGCAGGTTGTTCGTTTACAACTTTAGACATGAAATTCCTATGAAATGCTTTCTTTTTTTCTTTATATGCTTTTGTTGTGTGTTCATATTTTTCATAGTAATCACAAAATCAAAAATCTGGGCTTGCTGAAGCAATTGAATGTTTGAAAGGTGACATAGGAATACCATAGGCTCCAGTTCCACTTATTCCTGTGGTTTTAACTAATGCTTGACTAGGATTACCAACAACAATTCCTGATGTTGTCCCACTCCCACTGACACTTTCATGTGTAGTTTTCATAGTCTTTTGAGGTGTGTGATCTGAAGCTACAAATGATTGATTTATAGTGTCAGTTGCACTTGATATAGGATTCTCAATAGTATGAGATTGAGTATGTACCTCTAGTGGCCTCTTGTGAGAGATATTTGGTTGTTTCCCTTGTCCAACACCAAGACAACAAGTATCAATAGTAGTACCCATGCCAACCCCACCAATCACAGCGGCACTTGACTGAATAATAATAGGAATACTATCCCCAGATTCCCCACCAGTGGCAGTGGCACTTGATTCACCACCAATGGGAATACCATGATGTGGTGGTGGTTGTGGATTTGAACCTAAAACAAATGTAGGTGGACCTTGAGGGTAATGAGTAGTACCTATCCGTGATGAATCTGAAGAATCAAGTCCAATGACTGGTTTATAAGGACCTTTTGATTTTGACTATGATGAAAGTTGTACCTAAAGTGGATACCAAATGCCCTCTCCTCTGGGACCTAGACCATCACCTTCAAAACCCATTTTTTCCACAAGGTTTGCCCCTTTGCTATATTTTTATTTCATGGACTCACTGACTCCACCAAATATTTTCGAGACTGTAGTAGTTGTTGGAGGGGGCTCAATGGCAACCTCATGCTAATCATCACCATCTTCAGTCTCGCCATGCTCCATATCCCACAATTTGCTAAACTCTGCATCCTCGTCGATGCTCTCAAATTCTGCACTTGTCTTTGGTTCATTGAGATTCCTCCTCATAGTCCAAAAATCATTTATTTTGGTTTGAGTGAAATAATTCTCTTTACATTCGTGCATAATTGATTTGGGAATAGATTTGTTAGATGGATTAGCAGATTTTAGGTAGAAATTGTAGGACCTCCTATTTTGGATGCCCTAGCCCTCCTCTGTTGTCCTCTTTGTGTGCATTTGCAATGCAATAATTTGCGATGAAATTTCTTCTATTGAAATGTTTTTGTCAGCTGCAATTTTCTCCATCTCTTTTTTAACCTCATCCTAGGAGTCCATGTTTCTAAGCTTTTCTAGCAATGGTTTACTTTCATGTTGACATAACGTTGAAGAGTTCCCATTTTTCTTAATCCTTGCTTGAACTACACCGATTGAATCATATTGCCAGAGACTTTCATCGCCAAAGTTAAAAACTATCAAAAAATCATGTGCCACATTGAATGCTTTTCTCTCAAATGTGAACCCTCCATACGAGAAAGGCAAGGAGGGAAACATGCTCTTCTTTTGCTGACCATGGAAGTGCCTGTCTGTGCTCTCCAATTGCCGTACATACTCTAATGCAAATACCCTATCTGTCACATGTATTGGAAGTCTGTATGGTTTTACTGTCGATCCGTAAAACCTTAACACAATGAATTCTTCCATGAAGAACCGGTCAACCAATTCTATTTGATTTCCGAGTTGAATGCAATTTCTACAAGACACAGGCAACCTAGGCATTGGAGTGCTTGTAATTTCATTATACATTGGTGCTAAAAAAAAGTCTACAAAATGGTTGTAGTTCTTTCTGTTATCATGCATCCTTATCTTTGGGGTCTAATCATATATTGGACACTCCATTCTCTTCCCAGTCTTCTCATCAATCTTATAGCTCACAAGTTGAAGCTTGTTGGTCTCGAATATTGCACGATACTTGGATAGGAGGAGATAGCACAAGTAGGATGAGAACCTAAATGTCTTACAGGAACCTTTTTTGATCATCAGTAATTGTTTTTGCTTGGATTTTACAATGTGCTCAATAAAATTATATCTTATTGGCTGACCTGCACAATGGATATTATAAATCATTTCAAGAAGGCTTGCACCCACTTCCCTATCATTTTCCAATCCTAGGCAAAACGACAGCAAGGAAATAGTATCCCTAACCCATGGAACAAATATGTTAGAATCATAAGGAGGCTTATGATTCTGATCCAACACAATACCAATACCAATCTTTATTAGACCTTTGATAAATGAATCTCTGCGACTTGGATCGAGACTCTCATAATTCCCTGCCAGCTTTTCAAGGTCAATTTGGACGTTTGGGTTTTGCGCTTCAAATCCTAGGTTCAACAAACGAGCAAATTCTCCCTCGTTTATGGATAGAATTTCCTCTTTTGTATTTTTATTGACAATTGCTTTTTTATCTTCATCATAATTTTTGATGCAGACCATGACAAAATCAGAGCAAGGGAATACTTCAGGTAACACCATGCTTCCCAATCCAACATCCCACGATGTGATTTTATTTATTTTTTGTTTTAACATTGGGTTGAAAACAATATATTTTGCACTGGATGCATCTGCCGCCTTACTAGACAATGTATATCTAATTTCTATGATACGCTTTTCACCATGGATAGCAGGGTCATAAATATCATGGTATTCATCAGTGAAACCTGGTGTTTTAACCAGTTCGGTTAGGTGCATTTTGTTTTTCACTTGGCTTCTTGTTGAAATACTGCTTCCCGTTTTCCCCATTACTATTATTGTTAATAATTTAAAATAATGCTAGATAAAAACTTGAAAATGCTAACCCTCAAATTGGACCACGAGATTACCAAAAGAAAAAAATGCTAACCCTCAAATGTAGGTGTTCTAGATTTTACCTGGAAATTGGAATTTCTAGTTCACTAGATTGACGTGGATAGTCTCTGCTGCAACTTGCATTCCTCAATCTAGTAGTTGTTTCTGAATCTCCCTCGATTTACAGGTTTGTCCAAGAAATGAAAGACGATTATGATTTACGAGTCTCTTATTTTGAAAACTCTGAAAAGTAGAAAAGTAAAACCTAAAGGGCAAAATATCTAGAATCATGTTGTAATTTTATTAATTACTATTAATAACTATTCGATGCCAGAGGAAAAAACATTCATTACTTCAGTATAAATTCTAAGGACATTAAGAATCATGTTGTAATTTTATTAATTATTATTAATAACTATTCGATGCCAAAGGACAAAACATTCACTACTTCGTAACTTCAGTATAAATTCTGAGGACATTAAATGTAATACGTTCAATTCTGGGTGAAGTTCTCCCAAATGTGTTCACTTCCCACATTCGGGCCGAAATCCACCCTAAGCTGTTGATCTTTGCTCATCTAACGGACGAGGGACCAAGGTACTTGTTGTGACTTTACGGGTCTATTTTTTAAGTCTATTTAATAATTTTAAACTTCCGCCCGAAAAAGTGCTTTATAGAGTTACTTATATTTAATTAAATTTAAAACGTTTCAATTTCAGGTGAAGTTCTCCCAAATGTGTTCACTTCCCACATTCGGGCCGAAATCCACCCTAAGCCATTGATCTTTGCTCATCCAACGGACGAGGGACCAAGGTACCTATTGTGACTTTACGGGTTTTGATTTTTAAGTCTATTTAATAATTTTAAACTTCCGCCCGAAAAAGTGCTTTAATGACTTAATTATATTTAATTAAATTTAAAACATTTCAATTCCAGGTGAAGTTCTCCCAAATGTGTTCACTTCCCACATTTGGGCTGAATTCCACCCTAAGTCGTTGATCTTTGCTCATCCAACAGACGATGGTACCTGTTGTCAGTTGTCGTGGGTCCCATGACTTCTGCCAGTTTTCAGGCACGTCACCATACTCGTGTCACTTTTCTGGGCAAACTTCTCAAAAATTTGTTCACTTCCCACATTCACCCCGAAATCCACCCTAAGCCATTGATCTTTGTTCATTCGACGGTCGATGGTACCTGTTTTTAGATGTAGTGGGTCCCACGACTTGTGCCATTTTTCTGGCATATCACCATAATCATGTCACTTTTCGGGTTTGATTTGTAGTCTATTTAATCATTTTAAACCTCCACCCGAAAAATAATTAAATATAATTTAGTCTATAGACTTAATTATATTTGATTACATTTAAAATGTCCAATTTCGGGTGAAGTTCTCAGAAAGGTGTTCACTTCCCACATTTGGGCTGAAATCCACCCTAGTCGTTGATCTTTGTTCATCCAACGGTCCATGGTACCTGTTTTAAGATGAAGTGGGTCCCACAACTTCTGCCATTTTTCTGGCACATCACCATACTCGTGTTACTTTTCAGGTTTGTTTTTAAAGTCTATTTAATCATTTTGAAATTCTGCCCGAAAAAGAGATTTATAGTCTATAGACTATAGACTTAATTCATTAATTAAATTTAAAATGTTCAATTCCGGGCAATAGTTTGAGATAACTATTAAATATAATGTTAATATTATTTGTAATTAAAGATGTGCAATAGTTTGAGATAACTATTAAATATAATGTTAATATTATTTGTAAAAATTTGAAATTCAAAAATAGTATAAAACATGAAACTTAGTTTCTAGAATAAAACAAATAACTAAATAAAAATTTAAATTTTGATATACAATTTGAAAGGTAAAAGTTTAATATTAAAAAGAAAACATTCAATATTAAATCTAAAATATTAATTTAAAGTTTAACAAAATTCTTTGAAAATATGTTTACGATATATAATTTTAAAAAATAGTTTAAAAATATATATAAAAGTTCAACATAAATTTAGTGTATTAATTTAAAAAAATGTGCAATTGCAGTCCTCAACTTGTTAAGGCGAGCAAATTTGGAAAGTACATGTCAAGGTGGGGATTAATTGTTGCAGAAGGAGTTGCCTGCGACATGTCGCACAAACGGAGGAAGGGGAGGATGGCAAGAAATCTTTTTCCTGATCTCATGGCATTAATGTCTTATCGTGCACATTCATTACCCGACCTATAAGACGGAGGTAGATTTTTTTACCTTTTGATCTGTGTAGTGTGTACCACTTTTTGCTTTGAAGTAGCTGCAGAACAAATCTGTAGTTTGTAGAATCGTACCTTCTGTAAGACATTTTTTGCAGGAAGTGATTTTAAAATTGCAGGTGACAATGGAGGCCAATTTCACACTTCGAACAGACAAGAAGTTGGTGCCCTTTATGGGCAAAGTATCTGATAAACGAATGCAAGGACTGTTCAGGTTTAAGGAGGAGAAGTTGTGGGCGACAGCTCGATTGATGCTTGTAGAGGAGGTGACACATATCAGTCACCGGTATCAAACTAACATGGAGGTTTACTCTTTGATTATGGCATGGGCCTGTGAATTTGAACCGGAGGTGGAAAAGGTAAAACTCACATTGGTCAAATTGATTGATGGGGAGTTTTTGATTAACTTGGATTCAATCTTGGAGTGGGTGGTGCCGGGAGTTGGCATTCGAATTAAGGAAGGGGACGACTAGGAGGAATTGCTTCCTTTTATTCGTGGCCCAGAGGATGAAATCAAATACCAGTGCCGTGAACGAGCCCGTGTGGGGTGGGAAGCGATGAAACTCTTTGTGAAATTAACAAGGGTGGATGAAGTCCTTAAGGCTTTGCATGTGGTGGCAAGGATGGAGGTTGGTAGGGCATTGAGAGATAGGGCTGAAGAAGGAAGGGCCATACAGCTACTGGCAAGCTTGGAGGGCGACCCCGACTTCGGGTGCCTAAACTGCATTCCTAAAATGAAAGCTGAAGCAGAAAAAGGGAAAGCCAAAGCATTGACCTCCGAGGAGGGAAGGGACTGGGAGGAGGCGACCCAGGGGGATAGTGAGATTGAGTGAGCGACCTATTGGCAATGAACTATTTTTTTTGTCTGCTTGCTATAAGCTGTGGGCAAATTTTGTATCTTGAAACTTTTGAATTAATAGAATGAAAAAACCTTTACCGATAAACTTTTGTATCTTGATACTTTTGAAATTTTGTATTTTGAATGACTATATAGTATATATTTATAAAATTATAATCAACCATAATCAATGTACAAATAATTAATGGAACGAATTGAATTTTTTTTTATAGCATTACATAAAAAAGATCACGATATTAAATTTATTTCCATTGTTTAACAAATAATTGAAATAACGTAGCTCATATACAAAAAACATTTGAAAGAAATTAATTAATAAAAATGAAATAGAATTATAGAAAGCATTTTTATATCCATAAGACTATAAGAGGCAAACTGAAACAAACTGAAATTTGAAAAATTATCATTAATATTTATGCTTTTGAAATTTACAATTTTTTTGTCAGAGACTTGAGTCCCCCAAAAACTTAAAAGCCAAAATGAGTGAGCCACTGGCACTCAGCCTGTTAGGGTTCAAGGACATAGGAAAAAAAAACTACAGGTAGTGGAATTGTTTACAATTTTGCCCTAACAATCTGGCCCTCCTTCCATGTAGAATTCTTTAGACAGCATAAGCTGAGAGAATTCTTCAAGCCACATGTAGTTTGGAAAGTCGTCCAGGAGGAACCATTTCCGGAGGAAGTCCCTGCCAATCCATGCCCATTTTCTGTGATGCGTCAGCTGCTCCGCATTCAGGTTTAGGAGAAACGATTGTCTGGCCACTGGCAGTGTTTGGTCAGGGAGGAGAAGCTTGGATAAATCACTCGCCCAAGGGATCCCCACCCCTACTTTTGCAAGAACGACAAGAGTAATGTCGTCTACAAGGAATTCTTCCTTAAAAACCTTCCTCAACAACATCAACATATCCACCTTGTCTCCTCCCAAGTCCAGAAGAGACGCTAAGAAGCGAGATGTAAGGTCCGTGTTAACACGGTACCTATTTTTGTTTCACAAAAATTCTCTACCCAGCACCATCCGCACAGCCTCATTGGTGAACGACCCAACCTCCTTGCAGACTGATTGGAGGGTTGGGTCTCTAACAGAGCCTAGAAAGGCCCTCTAGTCCTCTGCAGAAATGCTTCTCAAGTGGATGGGAGTGTCCATCTTGAGAAAATAGATTAACAAATTAAACAACCTGAGCAGTGAGCCTATAAACCTAAAATACTGTGAGCTCTAACTATTTATCTACCAAATGACAAAGGCTAATTGAAGATGAAAGAAGTAGAGATCATATATAAATTGTCGAAGCTCTTGATTGTAATAATTACTTCTTTAACAGTATTAACTGCTATAAAAAAATTTAAATCTTTCGTATCTCTGCAAATCTTTCCCATAAATGCATGAGTGTGCGAAATTGGAAACAGCTATGAACCAGTACCAAATTGGCAAGTATCACATTGGAAGTCATGGGGACATAGTGGATTGCCGTAAGTGAATAGATATATATTAAATGAATGAAATTATCGATCGTGATTTGTGACATTTGATATGTGTCTATTGAATCCAATTCCATTCCGGCACTTTTTGATGAGCTATGTTCTCTTCAAAAAATTGGGCCGAAATAAAACTTCAGCCATTGATCTACGATCATCGAACGGTTTAAAATCATTGATAGATTTTAGGTATGTGTCACCCTTTACGTGTCAAAGAGGCCGCGCTTATTGATACATCATGCAGAGTCCAGACTCAATGTATTATGTGATGTGATGTACTGATGTGATGTGATGTGCCTTGTCTATTAATGGCAATGAATTTATGAAATCACCAATGAATTATATATTGTACCATAAATAACAAAATATTTGCCAAAACAAATTAAATAATTTTCAAGCGGTGGATAAAAATCGCCAATACATTTAAATAATTTTCAAGCGGTGGATAAAAATCGCCAATACATTTAAATAATTTTTCCTTTGGAGTAAAATTTTTCGCTCATACAATTATATATTTGTTCCTTTTAACAATAATTATTTGCCTCCCACAATAACTATTTTCCCCATAGAACAAGGTATTATTCATTAGAAATTTATGGCATTTTCGTACCCTAGAAAAAAAATCACCAATACAAAATAATTTTTTCCTCATTTAAAAAAAAAAATTTGCCATCGATATGAAAATTCCTCCCCGAAAATAATGTCTGATTCGCTAGGATTTTACACAGTTGCCCGGGGGGGGTTTCTTAAAGTTATCCCTGTTCATGGGTTACATGATATCAAAGCCCCTGATTTTTCTAAGAGTGCTAAGATCTTAGAAATTATGGCAAGAGCTAGATCACTTGTCATTATGCTGGATCGCAACTGCAATAAATTGATTCTTCAAATGTTTCAATTATTTTTAACCCAAGTTAGAAAACAACATTCAAACAGTGTTAAAGCAAGTATGCAAACTATTTTGTTTTTAATTATGGATGAAGATGATGATATCTGTAGGAAGTTGCAATCAGATTTGTTAGCCATTTGGAGAAAGAGTTGATTGTCTCACCGTGGTCTCACCTAGTACTCATGAGTTCTCAAAAAGGTTGATTGAGTGGAAAATTGAAAGGTTCAAGAAACAGTTGATTGAAAATGAACTAATCTCTATGGGTTTACAAATTACAAGATCTCCCAAAAAGAGTAAGAACCAAATGAGGAGAGAACAGATTTGTTTCTCATGTGAGGAGTCTTGGACACCTGATCATAATTGTGGGTTTGATAAGGAGAAAGATCTATTTCCAAGGATTGATGGGGACAAAGATACAAATGTGAATGGTGTCTTGACTCATGAGGAGAAAGCTACAACAACAATTTTGTATACATCTGAAATTGGGCATGCTGAAAGCAAAAAAGATAATGACTTCCAATCAGCTAATGATGATATTATGGAGGCAAAATCAATTACCACATATGAGGGGTATACAAAATCCTTAATTGGTGACCTGTAAATTTTTATTAAAACTACTATAGAGAAGAACTCATTGGATGAGTCCATATATGATCATATTGGTGTTCCATTATTACTACACAGAGAGTGCATGACATCATCAAGAGATGTAATTAAGTGTGATGGTGAAAATGTTTATGTAGTTGAGAACAAATAAAAAAATTCAATGTGTGATAGTCTTTTTTCTTTAGATGAATTTGAGAAAAAACCTTTAGCATTGCTAGATTTAAAGGATAGATTATTAGTCACAAAGGAGAAGATTGTGCAAGTATTAACAAGGGCAGATGATCCTCACAAATACATTGAAGATCTTATTTGGAAAGCTCAAACTGAGGAGAGACAAAAAAGTTACAAGTGGAGTCACTAGTACTCAATTGCACTCAATCAAAGATGCATTTGAAAAGATGAAATTAGATCACTTGCAACTGTTAATGGATAGATATCTTGCTATCAAGTTTGTGGGAGTCAAGGAAAAAGAGCTTGATGATCTTTGCTACCAGTTAAGTATGACTCATTTCTCTCCATTCAAATAGGGAAATCAAATATCTACTACAACTATAACCATTATACTTGCTAACAATCATACTTGTAAAGTAGAAGCTATTGGTGATGTGAATGTACGTAATGGTAAATTACATGATGTTCTTATGTTCCTAAATTAAAATCAAATTTTCATCTATTGCTAAGCTTTGCCAAGATTACAAGACTGAATTCTATAAAGATATGTGCTATATTATTGATCCAAAACATAACCAAGTTATTGCTAATGCTATAATGGATAATGATAACTTATTCAAATTTTATGAGTTTTCTCATTCAAAGTATTCTTTACTTACTACCATTGATTTTAATGTATGGCATGGAAGACTTGGCCACATAAATGCTAATAATATTGCCTTGATGCAAAAAGAAAATATGGTAGATGGATTGCCTAGTATGGTTCATTCTAAAATTATATGCACAAGATACATGAGTGGTAAGATCCATAGGGAGCCCTTTCCACAAGGTCAATCATAGAGGTCAAATCATAAATTGCACCTCATTCATAGTGACGTTTTCGGACCCATGGAGAATCTCTCCATCCAAGGGTCAAGGTATGCACTTACATTTGTTAATAATTTTTCAAGAAGAACTTGGATCTATTTTCTTCATAGTAAGGATCAAGTTCTTGATATTTTTACCGAATTTCATATGTTTGTTGAAATGTAATTTGGTTTTAAGATTAAAATATTTAGAATTGATAATGGTAAGGAATATGTGATTCATGCTTTTAATGGTTATTTGAAATCCTTTGGTATCAAACATGAGCTTACTATTCTCTATACTCCGCAACACAATTGTGTAGCGAAAAGGAAGCATAGAACCATTGTTGAAATGACCAGAAGTTTATTGCATGCTAAGAATATGGATTATAAATTCTGGGCTGAAGCTATAGCTTGTGCTACTAATCTCATTAATAGAACACCTACCAAAGCTTTAAAGGATATAACTCTTGAAGAGGCTTGGTCAAGTATGAAGTCCAATCTTAAACATTTAAGGATTTTTGGTTCAATTGCTTATGTTCATAAGCCTAAACAAATAAGGAAAAAATTGGATTCTAAATATTCTCCTTATATATTTGTTGGGTATGACGAGAATTCTAAAGCATATAGAGTTTACAATCCTATCATTAACAAAGTTAAAGTTGATAGAGATGTTTGTATCACTAAAAATGGTATTCATGATTGTTCTAAAGTGCAGAATAATGAATTTGTTGAAAGTAAAGTTTGGTTATGGAGGACATACCCTAATTCATCTCTTCCTTCTAGTGCTAGCAATGGCGATCATGATAATTATACTCTTAATGATTCTTGTTCTTGTGATGCTTCTATTACATCTAAAAGAAAGCCTAAATGGTTTAAAACTTTGATTCAAGAAAATGATGATTATTTAGCTAGAATGGATAAACTTAAGGCTGAAAGAGTAAATTATTGCAATTATGCTTTGATGTCTACTATTATGAATTCAAATGATCCTAATTCTTTTGAGAATTCTAAAAATAAACCTCATTGGCATAAATTTATGCAAGAAGAATATGATGCTTTGCTTGCTAATCAAACTTGAGATTTAGTTCCTTTACCTTAAGGTAAAAATCGTGTTTCTTGTAAATGGTTATATAAAACTAAGTTGAATGCAAATAATGAAGTTAGTAAGTTTAAAGCTAGATTAGAGATTATAATGAAACTTTTGCTCATGTAGTCAAAATGCTTACTATTAATCTTGATCTTGCTTTTGCTTCTAATATGCATTGGCCTATTCATCAAATGGATGTTAAAAGTGCTTTTCTAAATGGTGATTTACAAGAGGAAATGTATATGTCTCAACCTCTTGGTTTTGTTAAGGAAGGTAATGAACATTTAGTTTTCAAATTACAAAAATCAATTTACATTTTGAAACAATCTCCTAGAGAATGGTAATCTAAGATAAATGCATTCTTTCTTTCTCAAAGTTTCATTAGAAGAAAAATGATCCAAATTTATATATTAAACATAACGAAGATGACATTGTGATTATTATTTTATATGTAGATGATTTAATTCTAACTTCAAGGTCCAATAATTTGATTTCTGAAATTAAGTTTCAATTCAATAAAAAATTTCAAATATCTAATTTAGGACTTTTACATTATTTCTTAGGAATGCAAATTTGGCAAACAATTAATGGTATTTTTCTATGTCAAAGTAAATACGCTCAAGATCTTTTAGACAAGTTTAAAATGAATGATGTTAATTATGTTTCTACTCCTTGTAAATTAGGAACAAAGTTAATGATTGATATGAAAACTCCTTTATTTGATGCTTCTTTATACAGACAACTAGTTGGAAGTTTAAATTATTTAACTCTTACTAGACCATATATTGCTTTAGTCTGGGTTTAGTTTCTAGATTTATGTCTAAACCTCAACAAACTCACTTTAAACTTGCAAAAAATAATTTGATATATATTAAAGCAACTATTAATGGGTTTATTTTATGATACAAATTGTGATTTTATTTTAAAAGGATTTACTGATTCATATCTAGGAGGAGATCCCAATGACGGGAAATCTACTTGTGATATTGTTTTTGATTTAAAAAACAACGTTAACTAGGGCGTTGACCCTTAACATAGTCATAGACTATCAAAAAGGAAAGAAAATCTCGCAGGCAAAAAGACAACACATCAGAGCGAGTATGAGATTAACAAGTTTGAACAAAGGAAACTTGTCCAACTTTCAACAACAAAGACCCAACTCAAGAAGGGGTGTGGAGACCCGATCCAAGGAGGGGTGGGGAGGACTTCCCCTTCCACCTGCGATAAACAACAGTCCAGACGATACTGTTATTAGGACCATTAAGGGAATGACCAAGCGGTAAGGAACTCGCTTGTAAACCATCAATGAAACTAGCAGTAGGCTACTGCGAGACAACATTCAATTGTTGCCGAACAAGAGATAGCTACAAAACAAAAGGTTGTTGCAAAGCATCAGAAGAAGGACCAGTAGGTGTAGAGAGAAGCTGCAAATCAGAAGCAACAAGGTTCGTCGAGGCAAGAGGAGCCAAAATGATGGAATTGATAGCAACATCAATAGTAGTAGAAGGCACCTCAACCTCTTGAGAGGAACCATCCAAATTAGATTCAACAACATAGATGGTTAAGTGATCAATAGTAGCACCCTTCCACCAAGTAGAAACACCTTTGTGGTGTGAGATAGAGCATTTTGAAGCAAGATGGCTCGTAGAGAAACATTTTCGACAATGGAAGGGAAGACCCTCAAAGTCTAACAATTGTGTCCAAGGCCGATCACCAACCATAAGAACCACATCTCTCGGGAGAGGCAAAGATATATCAATATCAACAAGGATGCAAGCAAAGGTAGTGTGGCCCATAGAAGACATGACATCATCCACCTTTAAGAATTGGCCTAAAGAGTTACCAATAGTCTCATAGCAAGAAAGCTCCCAAAAATGGAGAGGGAGATTTGGAAGGTGAACCCAAACTGGACGCACATTAAGTGGTTCAGTGAGAGGGTTGAAAGAAGTTGTCCAAGGCTTAATAGAGATGAGGTGAACTCCCCAAGCCCACAACTTTCCCAAAACCATATCCCTATCAACCGAAGAAGTAAAAGAAGCTATAAAAAATCCCTTAGTACAAGGAAAAGGCTCAACATTATGAGATAAGAAAGGCCTCCAGGAGTCACTCACCCAGCGATGGAGGTCAGGACATGAAGGCCAGAGCCCAGAGAATCTACAAACTAATGCACAACGTTGGTAAAACCTAAATGTTGTCCACAACATCCTTCTCACAAACCACCATGGGGGAGGATTTGATAGAGGGAAGAGAATGAACACCCTTGGAGGGTTGGGCAGTAGACCTGGCCACACTAGAAAAGCTATGCTTGCCAGCAAAAGAAGGCCTAGGCGAAACCTTAGCAATAGTAGCAGTTGGTTGAGAACCATTATCAATAACACTCTCCGGAAGGGCATCCACGAGAGGGGGGGCATCTTTCAAAAGGGACGCTCCCACGTGGGGAGCACCAGAACCACCACCAGCAAGCGGGAAGACCACTGCAGGAACGTAAGAGTCACAGGGAAGAGGCAGCGCATAGGTAGCGATGGTCGGGTCCCCAAAGAAGCCAATGCCCAAGGGGGGAGGGAGCAAAGCCAGCGAGGAAGAAGGAGGGACGTTGCATCCAGACGGAGTAGAGGTGCCACACCCAAGCAACAGTCAAAATGTAGAGGCAGAAACCTGAGTGGGAGAAGACATTTCAAAAATCAGAGGCTACTTGTGATATTGTTTATTTGTTAGTTCAGGTGCTATTTCTTGGAATACTAAAAAACAACAGTCTACCTCTCTTGGTTTCACAAAAGTTGAATATAAAGAAAGCACTAATGCCTCCAAAGAAGCCTTATGACTTAGAAGACTGCTTGAAGATTTGGGGCTACCTCAAAAAGATCCAACACCTTTATATTGTGACAATCAAAGTGTCATTGCCTTGGCTAAGAATCCTATCTTTCATGTGAGGACCAAACATATTGCTCTACAACACCACTTTATTAGAGAACAAATTGAAGACAAACAAGTTTCACATCTATATTATGAGGGAGAAGATCAAGTTGTTGATATTCTAACAAAACTACTTTCTAAAGAAAAGTTCTAATTTAATTGTAACAATCTTGGCTTGCAACCCATTGAAGAGTTTGATGTAAACTCCCCAAGTAAAGCTTAAGGGGAGGTTTTAGGAATTAATCTTTACTTGGTAAAGTTAATTTCTTTTTATTTGTTACTTGTAGGAATATTCCTAAGGAATCCCTACAAGTCCTTTGTCTTATTTGAGTTCTCACAACATTTTATTTATTTCAAATATGTGGAATATTAGATTGTCTCCTTAAGAGGATGTTGACAGATTGTACACACATATTGTGAATGGTGGCATTCATAGAAATGGGAGTTACTTTGTAACTCCTCTTTAACTCCTCTCCTCATATCTATTTAAGAGATTATTCTACTTCCATTCTTCACTTCATAGCATTGTAATAAGCTTCTCTCTCTCCCTCTCCCTCTCTAGGATTTGCCTTCAGTCATAATACACAAGGGGTTTTTCTTTGCATTTACCCTTTCAAAATCTCTTGCGTCTCCTCTTCATGTTTGGGTGATTGCTCTCAAGTTTCTCTTCTATCTTGGTAAATTTTACTTCAATCAATATACCTACTTGGATTTTCATTTTATTTCTTTCTCTTGTTATTCTTTTTAGTTAGCTTATCTCCCTATCACTGCACGTAGGTGTCACCTTGTCTCTCTTTCACCACACACAGGTAACTCCTTACCTCTCCATCTTTTGTGTGTAGGTATCTATCTCCTTATCATTCCATCCCACACACAGGTTTCTACCTCCTTATCACTCCATCCCCATGCGTAGGGGTATCCTTATATCTTCGATGTGGCCAAATCTTGCTAGCGTGTCCCAATGTGTATGTGTCTCTGCCATTTACACACACCATCGTCTCTCTTGTTGCATGGTATTTGGGAATGCATGGGGAGCATTGTTGGTTTGTCCTACCTTGACACAGTTGCACATAGGGGCTCGTCCAGAGCCTCCTTTGACCATCCTTCCTCCTATGGGTTTCGAAACCAAGACCTCCCTCTCAACAGGGTTCACAACAACTGTTGTGCTATAGGGACATCCCCCCATTGGAGAATTTATTTTATCCTTAGGAAAGCTTGCAAGATAATTTATTTTCTTGTTCAATTTAAATTTGATGATGTCATTCTTAATAATGCCAAATGGTGTGATGAAATTATGTTATATAAAGTGAACTCCAAGCTGATTTATAGTACTCTTGTTTGATCTCACAAATGACCAGGCATCTCAATGTGTGCTATAACTTAAACCTTTGTCTTAATCTTTGGTCGAAGGTCTCTAAGCCGTTATGGTCAAAGGTCTTGAAACCCATGAAATCCCATTTCAAGTGGATGTTGTTGTTGAATAAGTTGTCATTGAATGTGTCCTCCAATCCCTATGGAGATCTCTATCTTGTCTATAGAATTCCTAAGAATGTTGACCATGTTTTTTCTCGACTTTTTTCTTTTTTTGCCAAAGAGGTTTAGCTTCTCTTTTTGTTTGGGTTGGAGAATTGGGGGGCTAATGGTAACCTTTCCCAACATGAGATTTTGTTTGGTTTTGTCATTGGTCTGAGTAAAGCTTATAATTTGCTTTGGCTTTTTTTACTGCTAAAATTGTATGGTTTCTTTAGAAAACTAGAAATGAGGATTGGTTCCAAGGAAAGAGGAGGTTGCTTTCTAAGTCTTCTAGAAGACTCATTTTCCATTCTATTGATGTGCACGTCACTATTACCATGAAAATCTCCAAAGACATTTTTTAGGAGCTTTTGGACATGTTACCCTCATATTTGGCATACCTATTATTTGAATTTCAAATTGTTCCCAAGGTCAAAAAGAGGACTAATGAGTGTTTACGCGTAGGTAATGAGCGCGTTGCCCAAGGTCATTACTAGTCAGAATTTAAAAATTGGAAAAATATTGAGAACTATCACAATTTGAGGGAAATCGCTTGACAGTCATGATCTAAATGTCATTTTATGTCATGTGGCCAACTTTCACCTGAACCCAGTTCATACTTTGTCATATTTTAAACTTTCCATTTTTGGTGTCTGTTGCCCCAAAAATGATTAAATATCTCGTCCTAGGATTTTTCATGAGGTGTAAATAATCATGTTGACCTTTTTCCCTTTAATTGATACATGTTTCAAATTTCAGGGCCTAACTCCCTACCGTTTGAAAGTTATGCCATTTTTCGTCGGCCAAAGCAATATATTTGAAATATTTAAATTATTTCTCAAATAATAATTTAATATTTTAAATTATTTTAATATGTCTGATCTTTTGGTGCTTAAAAAGTTGTTCAAAAGCATCGGTTGCACTCTTCCCTATTTCCTCACTGTGATCAATGTTTCTAAGGTCTAAAGAATAGTTCGTGAAGCTCAAGGTTAGAAATGCTCACTTTTTGAGCATTTCTAACCCATATTTCTAACCTAGCCCCAAAAGGTTAAGAATGCTCAAAATTTGAGCATTTCTAACCCCATTTCTTAACCTTTCGAGCCCCACTTTGTCAAGAAGGTTAGAAATGCTCAATTTTTTAGCATTCTTAACCTCTTATTGATTTTATCAAAGAAAGGGAAAATATTAAAGGAAAAACAATAAGTAAAAGAAGGATTCAAAGAACAGGTTATGAACGTTCATGAATGCATTGAAGAAGAGAGGGAATCTTGTTAGATGTTGTTGTAGTTGCAATTACTCTGATAGTCAACATACGTAACACGTTTGAATGTTACAGAATGAGGAAGGATAGACAATATCCATGAGATGCTTGACAAGAATTCCACATATGCTACGGTTATGGATGCACAGACAATGCATGGGAACTGTTCGACAGAATTCCTCCAAGGAATGTGAATCAAGTGACAGACAACATACATGACTGAACTCTTCAAAAATGTTCTTTACTTTTATGCTTCAATTCCAGCAATGGGGTCTTAAGGAATGCGATGGTTTCATGCTATCCAAAAAAAAAAAAAAAAAGAACTAGAGTATTACATCTAATGGCAGAGGCAATGGCGTTTAACAGTTTGACAAACCACCTCAAGGAGATGTGTCCCTCGACAAATGCAAATCATGAGAGCTTTCATTGTGGCACATGTTAACCGTTTGGCAAAATATCGTGGCATTCCTGAATGCATACTTGAAACATAGGAAATGCGTTGACAACACATGTTAACCTTTTGACAAGCACGTTAACTGTTTGGCAAAATTCCCCAAAGGTCTGCTCTCAGCAGTGCACTGTTTGGTGTCATATTCCTCACAGTCACGCGGTCTCAGGTATTGGCTGCAAACATCGGTCTTTGATATCGTTTTTTTAATACTGCTGCAAAACGTGGGAAATGTGGATTGCACAGACAACGCACCTTTTCTATTCGCATCTTTCCTTGGCTTCTACAGTTTGTTGTACAGAGCAGCTGCAACTACAACGCTCTTTTATGCCTTGATGAATGTCAATACTGCATTTTTTTTAAGCTTCCATCTTGTACGGCGGGTTGGATAGTGAAGTCTGTGGAACTTGACTTTACACCCGCTCAATGTATTTGTTATGATAGCCTCCATTGTGTTTATAATCTTTGTCTTTTGAGCCAACATTTATCCAAAGCATTGTGTGAAAAGGTAGACAGATTTCCTCGAAGAAATGTGAGCTCATGAAATGCCAAAGGGAGAGCACAGGCAACGCACATGAACTGTTTGGCAAAAAGTTTTCAAAGAATGCCATGTTTGTGGTGATGGTGTGCAATGCTAGAAGCATAGATATAGCGCGTTAACTGTTTGGCAAAATCCCTCACAGTCATGTGGTCTCAGGGCATGAAATGATTGATATAATTCCCCAAAGTAATGTAGTCTTTTGGCATAATAATAATACGTTTTATTTTCATGACTGTTTCCAGCATTCTCCTTGCCAACGATAAGAGGAAATCAATCACTCCACGACGTTATCTCAAATACGTTTTAAAAACAAATGATATGGATTTTCAGTCAAGTCACAGAGATAATTTTTGTCAGATTTTGTTGATGCAACCACTGCAGTTACCAAATATCACAAATCAGGGTGAAAGTTGAGACGAATAATCAAAACAAGATTTATGTTGCAATGGGAAATGTCTTGATATCAGAAGGCTTTCAACATATGGAGAAAACACATGAAATGTTTTGACAAAGTTATCAATCCTCTTTAAAATAGTGTTGTGTGGGTATTATTTTCGTTTGGCATAATGAAATATAATTATGCTCCCATTCTTAAATTAAATGTTCGCATTCAGATATTGGAGATACCAAGTTGGGAAATGTAAATCTTGCAGACTTCTGGAAAACAACGGGACGGGAAGATAAGACTTTGACAACTCAGAGATTATTAGACAGTGGACTAGCTCACGCAGCAGGATATCCCACATTGGTGCAATGTCCGGAGTTAGTTCTGGAATGCATGAAAGCATTTAATCCAGAGACAAAAGAAATTAGGACGGCAGAAGGTAGCGTGGTCGCCAAACTTGATCTAGTTTCCATTGCTATAACTCTCAGGTTACTTTTCAGAGATCAATTCACGGAGATCAACAGGGAATATGCCGATAGTTATTTTATCAATAATGAAATCCAGTGCTTGAATAGCATAGCCAAAAAGTGGTTAGCAAAACCAAGGAAAGGAAAAACACAACTTCCTAAGATAATTCACAGGTCTTTGCTGATGGAAGATATCGCCAATATGGTTATTTTCTTGAATTGGGTCATAGGAAATGAAGACTCAAACGACTTGGAAGGATGAATGTTCTTATTTATTAATATCATATGTGAGGGCATACAATTCATTAATTGGGCTGAGATTATCAGCGATAATCTTTGCGATCAGTTACTCAAATTAAAGGACAGTCATAACTTCTACATGACATCATACCTTTTCTATGCTATTGCTGGGATGAAGAAATGGCCAGGATTAAATGTTGAAGGCATTTATGACAATATGACCTAAATTTACAATTATCATCCCCAATTACAGCTGGAGGAAAGTTATCATCACTTCAGGAGGATTAATGATGCTTTCACTATGTTGACAGTAAGAGAACTGCAGGGAAATATTGGACTTAGAATATCCTCAGAAGCAGCAGCATTGATTCAGAAATTTGGTAGTTATTTTATACAGTTTCCGAGGTTCACATACATTCGGATAGGCCGTTATGATGGCTGCCCTCTCATGTTGCCAAGGTTTGTTGAAGATAAGTTGGTTCTCATCGAGGTTTGCCGACAGATTGCACAAGTCAACAAAATTTGCCAGAATAAAAGAAAGGGTATTATTTCTTTTCCCATTGGACTTGGTTATTATAGCTGTGAGAGCCATTCAGATGCACAAAGTATCGAGAGGTCTATAGCAAAGATTCACCTGTATCCTTATGAGATGAGATTTCCCTTTGATAACAAAGGATATGCTATAGGAGAGTTAGAGCTCGGTGCCGGATTTGAACACTTTCCTGATATGGAGGATTTTTGGCAAGACTGCGAAGATGATTTTGAAGTGTGGAAAAGAGACTGGATGAGATTTTCTATTAAGCAGATAATTGATTATAGAATTGAAATAAATGTAAATGGCATTGAAGATGATGAATCTGATTTGATCGATGGTTTCTACTTTGAAAAGATTCAGCTTCTTCCACTTCCACCCATCAATTGGTAAATTCCAGAAATAAGGAGTATTCAAGAAAGATCAGCTTATGTGGTTCGAAGAACTTTTGAATGGGTTAAAGGCAAGAGGATTGAGTCTACGACAACTAGACCTTCAAATAGAGCTAATTCCTCGAAGGATAGAAATGGGGCACAAGGAAATTCTTCCATTCCAACTAATTTGCAAAGATCTAATCCAAAGATGGGTTCACACCAAAATGTTTCCAAAGGAGGTGATGATGGAGAAGATCCAGAAGAAGGAAAGGATCTTGCCAAGGCATGTGAAGTCAGCTCTGTCATGAAAAAGAAGAGATCAAAGACAAAGGGAAAAATAGTGAATCTTGTTCAAGAACTTGAAGATGAATTGGAAATCACTTCACCCCAACATCCTCCCAATATTGAAAATCAGCAATTTCCTTCAGTTTCACCAACTATCATTATTTCTTCACCCCAACAGGATGATTTTGCTATTCATGAGGAAGTCGAAATAAACGATGCTCAAGCTGAAATTCAATCTTCGCCCTTCCCAAATAATTTAGCATCTTTAACCTCTGCATATGTGAACAATCAAGAGTCATTGCCATCATCCTCATCATTCTGGTTACAACAGAGTTTACAGAATAAAAAGAGAAATGTCCAGCTGGTAACTCCTAGTTTTGATGCAGTTGCGAATGTACTTCACAGGACAGCTAAATCCAAGAAAACTAAAGTTGCATCCAAATTGGGGATTAATCCATCCTCAAGAAACTTATGTGTTGAAATAGCTCAGCCAATTGTTGAAAAAGATATAAATGAAGCTAATGAGGCTGATTTTAGTATGACACAACTGGATCTTGGTCCTACAACACATGAGGGAGCTGTTCATAATTTTCAGATTTCAGCAGCTATCCTTATCGATAAAGCAAATAAAGATAAGGAAACAAAGGATCAACTTAAGCAGCAAATTCAAGTTCTTTCATCCTACATCAAATCTATTGTGGATTCTTCAGATACACAATTGGAATCAGCTTCAACTTCTACGTTGACACACACTAGAGGAATTATTGAGAAAAAGGTAATGGAAGATATACACAAATGCAGGAAACAGAGTAGAATGCTAGAAGATTGGATTAATCAAATGAAATCCGATGCACAAGGTTTTATTGAGAAGGCCAAAGATATTCACACTAAGTTGGATGCACATGAACAGGAAATTGCAGCAGAATTGAAGAATGCTAAAGAGCAAGAGATGTTTTGGCAAGATACCTTACAGGAATTCCAAAAGATGGCAAAAACGGACATGAATGTATCCATTGCTGAGAAGGTCTTCTCTCATAAAGAAGAAAATCAGTCACATACATGGTGCAGAAGTATAAGTTGGAAAATCGAGAATATCAAGCAATGCTTGGATGAATACCAAAAACTCTTGATAGCTTGTGAACAGATAAAGATGAAGATTAAAGAAGATACAATGAATATCATTGGTGATGTATCGATAAAAGAGCAATTTCAGCAAATGGACAAGCAACTGCTCTTAACCAAGTTTCATGACAGAATTTTATCTGAGTTAACAAATGTACAGGTGTCAGATGCAAATAAGATGAAGAGACTCAGTGTTGTTTCAGTTGCCTTAGAAGCTTGTGATATGTCTTCATATTTTCGGGATTTGGTCAATATTCAAGATAATCAAGCAATTGCTAAACTAAAAATGGATAATGTGATCATTCCCAGGTACAAGTTCATGGTGGACGCGCTCAAAGCATACAAGTTATTCAAAGCCAAAGTACCAATTCAACATAAGAAAATAGTCAATTAGCATGCTTTTTGGGATATCGAAAAGCCATACCATGTTCACATCATTGTATATTTTATTTTGTAGTGTGATACGTGGTTAGTCTTTAGTTTATTGCTGGTTTTCCATAGCATAGAGTCAAGGTTAATAGGTTGACTATTTCCGCGCATAAATGTACTAGTTATTAACTTACTGTAATTTGCGCAGAAATGAGTTAGTTGCTAACTTAGAATCAGTTAGTTACAAAGTAGTTATTTTGAGAGACTATAAATGTTAGAAACATAGATGAATGAAGGACTTTTTTGGATTTTATGATTTTGGGACAACTGAAAATTTTGGATTGTATTATTTCATCATTTTTTAATACAAGGCAAATTGGGAGTGCTCCTATGATTGTTAAGTGTTCATTTGCTTGATGTTATGTGATTGTCGTATGATATTGCAATAGCAAGCTTGCAAATTACTTTCCCAGTTTCATGAAGACAATGGTCATATAACGTTACTAGTTTCTTTGGTATCTCAGAAATATATAAACGTTATGCAAGTTAAATGTGTTGTATCATTCTCTCCTCATGCGTAGTCTAGAGTTGATAGTGACAAGTTTAAAGGTCAATGGAATCCAAGTGGCAATCGTATGTTTGTTGTGAGGATTCCTTCTAAATCCATTTGTAATAATTTTCTGTTTTCATTCGCAAGGTTAATTATCCTCAAAAATACAAATACACCTATCATACGAGGAAGCTACCCCTCTCAAATGTAGAGGAAGATCGTGTCCCACAAAATGATCTCTCCAACTGTTGGGAGCTTTTTGTCACTCCTCCATTGGGCACATAGTAAAAGATTTCAAAGTGACAAATCAATTTACCAACAGGACACTAGTCAAGTCACTTTCAACAAATCAAAGGCTAAACATTGGCCATTCATTGGAGAAGACAACGAGGAATTCTTGAGGAGCTACCCGAAGTTTCAAAAAAGATACAACAAAAAATATCCCATGAGACACTACTTGAAGACTTGGGGTTTCAAAGATAAAAGATTATACAAGATGAAGATGTTGTGTTACAGGTACTAAGTTCTAATGAAGATGTCTCAAAGATCAATCCTCCCATTGGTTGGAATAATGTTGATGTTTATAATGAAAGATGTAACTTTTAAGTTATCTCTATGCTTTATTCTTGTTTGTGATGGCCTTACATGACAAGATACTTTAGTGGTACAATGACAATGAACTAGTGACTATAGTATGAGCTTTTATTATGGTAATCTACTATCAATTCAAAAAAATGCTAAATCTATACATCTTGTAATTCTCATTGCATTTATATAATATATTTTACTTGTGATGACTAGTAACCTAAAGATCATAAAATTTAACCTTTTTTTTTCTTGTTTTATTTCCATCTTGTAAAAAATTTTAGTGTGTTGTACTTGGATGCTAGCACAACTCACTAATATCGTTTGATCGGGATTATAATCATACACCATCCATGCTCTAGCATGGCAATGTCCATTTAGCTCCCAAAAATTCTTATGTAACTTTCATTTTCCTACTTTTAAGTAGTTGAACAATCACCTTGACATTATGAATGATTATTAGAGCTCCCCTTTGCTCCCAAAATTTATTCTCATTCCTTATACAAGCTTGACCTCTCTCAATAAACCTAATCATTTTCCAACACTTTATAACATGCTAACATTCTAATGCATCTCCTTGGCATCATGAGTATCATCTATTTTTATCATGAAGATCGACTTCAAGTTTATCCTCCTTTCCTTTGTTACTTTGTAGTTTTGGTTATTTATTCTTTTGGAATTGTGGAGGTATCACCTCCTTTTCTCTTACCATACACACTAGGGTGTTTCTCCCCATAGAAAAACCATCAATGTTTGTAGATATATTAACTTTCTTACTGTTGTTTTTAAATTCTTAGACAAACACACACAATTTAAGAACATACACCTTCCATTTCTCCTCAATTCATCAACTACTCATGGAGGTCGAAAGACCAAGGATTCACCTAATGCTAAGCTCCTAACTAGCCACTTATTTCTATCCACCTCATCTCATAGGCATTTGAAGGCTCTCAAAAACATGAAGCTTTTGTATTCTTTATCTTCCTATTTCTTATTCAATAACCTAATTAAAATTGGTAGTTTAGAGCGATTTATAGCTTCCAGTATACTTGGTGGTATTGTGTCGTTGTTTTTGTCATTCCATGTATAGATTTGTATAGATTGTGGAAAAGCACTTCATCAAACTTTGATAGTGGCACACATTTTAAACTCTAGCACATGGATTGGATGATAACATGTCACATGAGTGTCCTAGCTAGCAATCTTATTGAGTTGTATTCCAAGTTTTATTATTTTAGTGTTTATGTTTTGTAGTTACCTTTTAGATTCTACATTTGTTATTCCAATTCTTCTTATTCTCATTTTCATAACCTAGCTCATTTAATGTAACTGGAATTTTAATATAGCACTAAATTATCTCCTTTACACTCCTATCATTTATAAAGGAAGTTTGGTTAAAGTGGTTTCCAATCACACTTATATTAATGTGTTTTTCTTGGGAGCTCCCTTCAATATGCCCCCTAATACAAAAGAGAGATTGTTACAATACACTTAGACGATATTTCCAATCCCAATTTCAAAATGCAAAAACAAAATCATCTATCTTCCAAACTTTAGCGTCACTAAAAACTTTGTATGGTTGTGAGATTTTGGGACCTAGAATTGTAGTACCAATTGGGTTTGGGTTGAGAATGTTTTTATTTGCATGGTACCCAAAAGCCTTCTAGACAAATGGGTTAATTCCATATCCAATTATTTTGGTTTAATTTTGCATTTGTCATCTTCATATTCTAGTCGTGTTTCATTTAATGACATTGAATCATTGATTAAGATGCATGGTGGATACAACAATTGGACATAATAGATATCCATTCAAGGCTTTTCAATTTGAAGTAATGTGAAAAGAGCTCAATAACACTTGGTATTCCCATCATATGGGTTTCTTATAGGGAATTGGTAGCGATGTCAATAGTCTTTCATTTACTATAATTTCCATCAATGTTCCCCTTATGCTAAAAAACATGTCCATAGAGGCACGATGAGAAATCTATAAAGCCTACACAAAATCAACTTAGATGAAACTAGTACAATTGTAGCTCCAATAAAAATGTGTCACTACTTGAAGCACTATATTCATATAGAAGATGGACACCTTACTCGTCCCAAACACTCTAGGCATGCTTTTAGTTTGAAATTTCCTTTGGGCCAAGCAAGTATGCTCTCATCAAATTCACATGGATTAAGAGCAATTAATCTTAAGACTTTAGCATATCTGTAGACTTTGCAACAACAAAGTAAAATCATAATATGAGAATTTTACATGAAGATGTTGAATGTATTATGATATCTCTAGCACATCTTATTCTCTTGAAAGAAAATAATGTCTCTCTAGAAGATCTAATTCATTATGAGGATCCAAGATGTGCATCTCTATTCATTAAACAAATGACCCAACATAGAGTTTGGATTGTTCACCCTTAGATTCCTTTCTTTAACCTTAATCTCAAAGGTGCAAATAAGCTCATTTTGAATCACGATTAATATTTCTTTTATTATCTTTACTTTAATTACTTCATTAACTTAATTGTCTACAATAATAGCTATCTAGGCTCCAACTATGCAAGAAAAAGAAACTCATCTGCATTGATATTGAAGGAGATGCATTGATTTATATCAACACAATCCACTTACAAAGGATCTCAAACTAAAAATTGCAGAATATTTTACACAATATGGTTGATTATAGACAATATGGATAACTTCCTAATTTGACATTGTTATAGGGATGCATGTCTATTGGCTTATTATGCTTGTGATCAAACCTAAGAAATGATGATTTCCAATAACTTTAATGTGTGGAACAACCTCAACTTACAAGTACATTGGAATAGCTAATGTGAAGGTGCTTGTTACCAAGGTATGATATAAGGAAAGGCAAATGTTTGTTCCTTATATTACAAAAGTACTCTTGAGTGATTGCACAATCCTCCAATAATGAAAATATATCTAATACTATCTTCTAAAAGATCTTATATATTACCTTGTGTTGATCCATCAATGTTTCAATCTTTCTATAAGATTACACAAGCTTCTAGAGTATTAGAATTTTAAATTTTGTTGTTTTGAGGATTTCTACGGAAAGATAGCTAGAAGACTAGTAATCAATGAATACACTTACAAATGCAAAAATTAAGAAATGTGCTCCAACAACAAACTCTTTTGTACTAGATCAAAGGAGTAGACAACACCATCAAAGTTATCATTGACTCAACCAAGCTTGGGTGTAGGCATATCAATGATTACCTATTGGTGGAAATCTTGCTAATGATTAGACATTTTGGGTTGGAAAATATGGGCAAAGTTGGCAACAACCAAGTATATCCACAAACCTTTGTAAAGAATAGCAATACACACTATCAAACTTTGATAAGAGAGTTATTGCAAGTGAAATTATAGGTGTTATCGATGTAGTTTCTATGCAAGATAGCAATGATATGGCAAATTCTTTCTACCTTTTCAAAGGATTGGTGAAATGCAATCTAGAGGATTTTAGAGGCTTTTTGAACCTATATTTCTTATTTTCTTTAACAAAGGGAGTGGATCAATGAGTTAATAGAAGGTTGCTTATATATTTTGTTCAATAATTTTAGGGGTGAATGCCTCTACTTAATACTTTGTAATTATGGATAATCAACCTCTTTTGAAGGCTCTATCAACTTTTTCTTTAATTTTGAGAGGCCCCCTAATATTGATCTTAAAAATGGCAGTGTTTAGATGACCTTCAAATTGTGGAAATAATCAAAATATGTGTAACTCTATTTCTAAGATCAAAGTTATGAATATTAAACATATGATCCAACACAAAGTCCTCATTATTCACCTTTAGATTACTTTTTTCTACCTCAATTTTAGATGAACAAACAAGTTTACTCTAAATTATGATTTATCTTTCTTTTATGTTATAAACTTTCGAATAAAACCTATTTTTATTGTAGTCGTATAAATCTCATTTCATTACTTGTGGAGAATAATATATATTGTTAATTAATAATGACATCTCAAACATGGAGATTATTTTGATGGCCTTCAAATTGTGAAAATTATCAAAAACATGCATAGCTTTTTTCTAAGATATCTTCACAAAACTCGTGCATGATGTAGCTCAGAAAATTATGAGAATTTATACTTGCACTAAGGCAAAGGAGAGTTAAAGGAGATAGAATTGTGCGAGCTTGATTAGCATTGAGCTTGATATTTAAAACTACTCAATATTCTTTTGTTACTTGGGCATGTAGTGAAGCTAATTTTTTTTTCCAAGGATGCACTTGATCTATGTTATTTAGAGTGCAATTCTTGATTGACCTATATTAGAGAATGGGATAGAGGGTACAAGAACTACTTTAATGTCCTCAAGCTAAGAACTCTAGGGAGAAAATTGAAGGAAATGGACATTGGTGGGATAGTTTCAACTAAACAAAATATATCATTTTTATTTTTTCATTTTTTTATTATTAAGATTTCCTTTCTTTTAAAGGCACTTATAACAATAATAAAAGCCAATAGAGAAATTTGTGTATAAGTATCCTTAGGAAAATCGATGTACGAGAGGCTAGGGCATTGGAAAGGCAAGTCAATTTGCAAATACTTGTTTATGTTATTATAGGTTTGCCCATTGTTAAAAAATGGAGACCAATTAGAAAAGAAACCAATTACGATTGATATTTAATGTAGATGTTTATGATAGAAAACTTAGGTTTTACATTAGTTTTCATAAACTTGTTGATTTATCTTAGTTTTCACAAATTTACTTATGTGAGTTTAGTATGGGTTTGTTGGTAAACAAATTTATCACTGCGGTCGTTTATCTGAAACTGACCCTATTTGCCTGATGAGCAGTGACAAACGTTCCAACAGTTGGAGAGATTGGAGTAAAACCACAATCTTCTCTGCATTTGAGAGGGGTAGCTCCCTTGTATGATAGGTGTATTTAGGATTTTTGTGTACTTTTAACCTGAAAGTACATAAAGGAGAAAACATAGAACTTAAACAAGATTAATAACAAAAACCCTACTAGAAGACATACAAATACCAAGTAGGATTCCATAAATGATAACAATTACAAAAGGGGTTACCACCAAATAGCTTAGTCACGCAACGATGATGAAAGAAGTACGATAAACCTCAACATACGAAGAGATAGGTTGTACTAGCACATGCAAGTCAAGATACCATGAAATGATGTGTTTCATCAATAGATTTCACCAATACATAAAGGGATTAGTAATTCAACATATGAGAAATTAGTAACAATAACTCATGAATACATTTAAGGCACACAAACTCAATGCATTCTTCATTATTCTTTTTGAAAATATACAATTTCAAAAACCCCTTAGTACAAAGGTATGAACATCAAAATTTCTCACTTAGTTTCTCTACAAAATTCTGCAGAGTTTTTCCCTCTGTAAGAGTATTCCCCCTACAATGCAAAAGCCTTTTATTTATAGGCTTGTAGGATAACTACCTTATAACCAACTTCAATCCTGGGTTAATAACTAACTCTTTTCTACATAAATTTCAATGAGTTAATAACTTACACATTTATGTACAGAAGAAGTCAACATTCTAACCTTTGGTTACAATATGTGACATAAGTCACTTTTTACAAAAAGAATTTCAAACCCATTACATTGAAGAAATAACTCGTCGATTTTTGTCGAGGTGGCCTCCATGTCTTCATCAACATCTTTATCTTTGTAACTATTTCATCATCAACTCTTTGCTTACACTGCGGAGTGTAGCTCCATGCTGGAAAATGTTAGACAATCATAGCTTTACACTCATTATTTGCACATTTATTTGAAATCCTTTGAATCTCCTTTCATCGAATTTTATTTTGCAGGCATCCTTTCATGTTTGATGGATAACAATACTTCACTTTAGTACGAGCTCTGACGATGTTGACATAGGTTGTAGAATGAGCTTTACGCTTACCAATTTTGCTTCCATGAAGGTTTTTAAAGATTTTTCAACATTTCAGTTGATATTCATATAAAATCTGCATGCACCAAGAGAGCACGTCCACACATACACCGCAACCAATTGCATCTTAATTCGAGCATCTCCTACAATCATTTGTTCACGAGTTGGTGTCTATTCGAAGGAATCTGTCAAACATTCATGTCTTGTGTAGGATGCAATAATTAACTATCTTCTACATGCACCAAGAAAATATGTCCTCAATAAAGCAAGTGCCGACAGAGGTTGTGAGACTAACATTTTTAATCAATTCATTTTGTGCAAACTCTATAATCATCTCATTTCATTCCTTGACATAATACTCTTCTCCCTCGAGGCATTCTGACAAATAACTCACGTTCCATCTGATACATCCACCAGAGGCATCCTTTATCAGTTGCATATGGTTGAAGTTTCTAAAACTTTTCACTGAATCTGTTTCTTACAAATCTTTCAATCGTTACATTCGATGGCATGATAACTCATTGGGGTGGTCTATCAAAGAATTCAAATGTGCTAGCTATGCTCCAATTCTATGTATACTCTACAACATATCGGGCTCAAAGACCACATTAAACTGAGTGGAATTTCTCTTCTAGGCATGCAGTGGGATGACACCTCTTTAAGACATCCTGTCAACAAGTCAGGTGCGTTATCTGTGTTTGTAGACTTTGCATTCACGTCCACGGTTCACTGTGTGCATATCAACTTGAGCATTTCTAACTATAATATCTAACAAAGATCCGCCTTCTATCATGCTTTGATGGATGTCTCTTCACTGCTCCAAAACTCACATTTTGGCACGGGCAAGAAGGATGCTAGCAACGGGTTGTGTAATTCAATTATAAGCCTGCGAACTGCATTTGCTTGGAAGTTTTACAAGCTTTGAGATGACATCTCTGTGAAGCATTCTGTTGAACCGTTCACGTGCATGGTCTATGCTTTGATGTTTGCAATTGCGACATTCTGTCAAACATCTCACGACGGGATATGCTCCCACGATTTGCAGTTCACATCTACTAAAGCAGTTGCAACTACAACATCTGAGTAAATTCCTCTATCCTTTTATGCTTTGATGAATGTCCATAACCTGTTCTTTGACTTTGCATCGCTGATGCGAGGAGAAGGGAAGCAACGCGATATGTCATGAGATGACATCTCTTTGAGGCATTTTTGTTAATTGGTTCAACTCCATGTCGATGCAATCATCATATTATTTGAGATGTCGACTCCTTGAGGCGTGTTGTCAAAACGTTGACATGCCTTGTCTATATTTTCACATTTCGCATGTATGAGCCAAGCCGATTGTAAAGAATATGAGTTGCAGCAATTTTAGGATCCAACTAAAACATCAACATTGGAAATATTAAACATATATTCATATATGATCTACCGACACCAAGAAAACATGCTCACACAATTGCCACAAACTTGACGAGCATAGTAATAATGAGATTTATTATGTCCTCAAGATAGCCGCCATGGGCATGAACGTTGACCACAACTTTCACATGCATTTTCGAATTCGCATTTTGCAGAGGTAGAAAGGATGTAGGCAACGGTTGTTTATATCGACTTTATGCTGCATATCATGTTGGCCGAAGCATTTCCAACAAATTTTGGTGCATTTCTTTAGGCATTCTTGTCAACTTTTCCACCGCAACTACATGATGTGAGGATGTGTTCGAGAGAGCTTCATTAGATTGAAAGTTTTGAGAGCTTCCTTGTGCAATCCATTTCGCATTCACATTTTAATCGTTTTCTTTCAATCCTTGAGACGACGTCTTTTCAATGTATTATGAGCTTGGTAGTTACATTTGCTGAGAAGTTTTCCTAAGTACGTTCTGTCATATGTATTTGATGCAAAACATTGAAATTACGATAGGGAATATGCAGAGCATTGTTCACTTATTGGATTATTAATACCCACGATAACAGGTCTCCATGCTAAATGTTTACTGAAGCATTTTGTAAAACAGTTAACATGCAACCTTCGAACTTGATGAAAGATATCACACTACTGCCCATGACATATATAATCGGTCACCCTGTTGTTTTATATAGTCACACCTTTGATACCTAGCCGCTTCTCCAGTATATGTCATGATTGTAAATATATCATGATTTCCACATCAGCTATGGTGACTATATGACATTTTTGCTGGACATTTGGTAAAACAACTGCTATACAATCATCTCCTTGGCAAGATTTGAACTTAGCCAATCAAATATTATATGCTCTTATATCGCCTCTTTTACATCTGAGCAAATATGTCTGTCAACATCACTACTTCAAATTCATAATAGTTTCTTGCATTTAAAGCTCTGTTTCAAAATCCACAAATTGCTCCAATTCTACCAAAATCCCAACAGCCAACATGAAGGTTAAACTTGCTCAAGATTCAAGCATTCTTAACTTTTGGTTTGTTATATCAATTGGTTAATAATGCTCAAGTTTTGAGCATTTTTAACCAATAAATCAACCTCAAAACAGATGGGCCCACACAAGGTTAGAAAATAAGGTTAGATATGCTCTGTTTTGGAGCATTCCTAACCTTTTCTTTTTGAGGTTATAAATCTGGGTTAAGAATGCTCGAAAACGGAGCATTCCTAACCATTTTCTCTCAAGGACTACGATTTTGACCTCTAGAAACCATTGACCACGAAGGGAAACAAAGGGGAAATGGAAATAATAATGTTTTTAAATAACTTTTTCCCTCAAATGATCACAATATTAAAATTGAAAGTATTAAATTATTTTTGAAAAATAATTTAAATATTTTCAATTAAAATTTAATGCCCGAACTTAGGAAAAACGGCCATAACTTTCAAATGGTAAGGAGTTAGGCTCTGAAATTTGAAACACATATTGATGGTAGGGAAATGAGAAAACATCATCATTTATTCCTCATGACGATACCTAGGATGAGAGATTTTAATTATTTTTGGGTGAGGGACATCAAAATTTGAAAGTTTAAAATATGACAAACTATGAACTGGGTTCAAGCAAAAATTGGTCATATGATGCAAAATGATGCTTAAGACATGTTAAAAAAAATGATTTCCCTCAATTCTTTGTAATTTTCAAAACCCATCCAGTTTTCATATTTTGACGGACAAGAACATTGGATCACATGCTCACTCGTTACACATAGACACATATTTGGGCCTTCATTCAACAGTGGGACCAATTTGAAGTTCAAATTTTGGGTATGTCAAATATGGAACAACAAAGTTTAGTATCAATATTTTCCCCCTAAGTAGTTATGGTGATCATTTTGCTCCTATGCATCTAGGTAGAACCATCTCCAAATTTCCTTCTATAGTTTTTATTTCAATTTAGCCATGCTTCTTGACATGTAGATATATGCATAATTCTACCAACACACCTACTCCTCAATGACACCCTAATATGATGAGTGCTACACGCACTTAAGGAGTTTTTTCTAACAAAGTAGACAAGACTCAATTATATTATGACCATAGACTTATGCCTATTAGCTCAAGTGATAAGGATTAACATTTAGGTCCACTCAACAAAGGTGTCATCAAGGATTATAGTGTGAATTTTTTAAATAGTATATACACGTTTAGAACATAGAGAGAATGAATGTGAAAACGATTATATATAGAACATAGAGAGAACGCATGTGAAAATGATTATATATTTATTATGGGAACACTGAAATAAATAAAACGATATCGTGTGGGCATGAAGGAAAACACTTTTCATTATTTAAAAATTTAATAGTAGGAAATTTGCAAAATATCACATTTTCTTTATAATTTCAAATTATTATATTTGTCAATTTTGTAAAATTTGCTGCTCTTATAATAATATGAAGTGCTATATATTTTTAATATCGTACTCGAACGAAATTTGCTGAAGCATTCAATTTCCAAGTTTACTAATGTTCCATTTAGTAATCTTGTTACTAGTTTTATATTTATTTATCTTCCAACTGTTCAATAATCTAAAAAGATTTGTCGAAGTCCTCAATTTCAAATCTTGTTAAATTCAATCTCATAAATGAAAAAATCTTATCATTGGTATGTTCTCCTTACATCAATATCTTCACTTTTTATTTGTAAGCTAACCGTATATACCATATCTTCAGCTGTTATTGTTTACAGGCTCACCATGGACATAATTGCTTCACTTAAAATTGATAGATGTTAACAATTCATCCATTACGAACCTTAGACAGAGTTTCTAGCTAAAGATAAATGGAAACCTGATACATCTTTTCCTTGGTGCCAATAATATAGTGTGTATGGTGTCATGCTTAAGCATTACAAAGAACGTTAAGTCAATTTTGAGTGCATGACCTAATTTTAGAGCTAGTATCAATGGTGTCTGGTGTCTACGTGCATATCTGTAGATAGGGCTGGTAATTTTGGGGGAAGTTGAGAACCTTCTGTTTGAATTCAACATAGCTAAATGAATCATCCATCTTTGTTATGCTTATGAAAGATGGCAAGCAAATCAACAAAGTTGATTTAATTCTTTTCGTAAAAACAAATAAAATTGCAATGGTTGCAGCAATAGCGGCTGCTCACACTATTGTTGCTAGTTCCACCTGTGTGCCAAGTCTGTAGTTGACAGATCTTGTGTTGGTGGTCCAGAAAGGGCATAAGTGATGCCAGTGGGCAAAATGGTTTTGTGCAATTGTTGGGTTCCACTACCCTTGGCAACAATTATCCACAGGTATTGGTGGCTAGATTGTGAGAAGTCATCCTGATAGAGTGGAGGAGCTAGGAATGGTTCAGAACATTCATTTTTGGAAAATGTTGAAGATGTTCATGCAAGGTCTTTGAGGAGGCCGTTGACTTTAGGAGTGGAGCATAGCATACTAAAAGAGTCATTAATGAAGCTAAGCGACGCTCCCTTGGACACAAGGGTTCTTTAACACAGATGTTCAAAACAGCTAAAAATATTTTAATATTTTAACGAATTATGGCCCAATCTATATTGGAGCTGCACACATGGGTGACAAATACACAGAAACCCTTTCTTGCAATGTTTGCGGTAATCCTTCCTTGTGCTTAGGAATTTTTAATCATTGAGTATGAATCAAAGGCAAATAGATGTTATTCTAGCTAAGGGACCATTGGAGGAATGCAGCCCTTTTAGTCAAACCATTGTTGCAAGATTTTAGTCCATTGATAGAAAACTTCTTGGTATTACTGGTTTGGATAAGAATGCCCAATCTTCCACCGCATTTCTAGCAATCTACCTCAAAGTTGTTAATGGTTTAGATGAGTCTGTTTCCATTTCTTTTGAAACTTTCGGGCTTACTCGTACAAATTATCCTTGGGTCTTCAAGCAAAGCAGAGATCTTGATTATAAATGGTTAACTTTTAGGTGTAGAAATAGTTTTGGACTTGGACAATTGTTGGAATTATATCCATGGAAGAACAGAAAATCCATTGGCAAAGTTTTTTTGGTGTCAAATTGTTAAACAAAAACATTAGATTGCAAAAGGCCCGCTAGAAGAGGCTGCCAAAGCTTTAGATTTAATGGTGAAATTGTCCCCAAAAAACCCAATGGAAGAGGCATCTAATGCTATTAATTTGTTGAAGAGTCCTTCCATGGATGCATTGTCTCTGCACATCTTGTAGGAAGTGAAAGAACAGAAAATTCCTTCACTCATTATAAAAGAAAAAGAACCTTGAATCCTTTAATTGATCAGATCAGCTCAAAAAGAAAATGAAAATATAATATTTTTTCGTGAAAGCTACACAAAAGTAAGTTTCCAGCTCTTCCAGGGTCTATCACTATGTATTTTATTTCAAACCTTTGGAAGATACATCTCCCTCTGTTGACAGGGAAGGACATCTAAGACTAGGGAATTTCTCCAAAAAAAGGTGGCTGGCCTATGGCCGCCTATAGAAAACCTAGATCTTATTCTCACATGATATTAAGATGTCAGAAGAAGAAAAAAAGTTGGATAAATTGTTTGGTTACCACTTACGAGAGGCTATTTTATTTTAATAGTTATCAGTGTGGTTGTCTCTTTGTGTTTCTTCAAGGCATAGGTCCAACAAAACCCACAATTCATCTATAAAGAAATAACAATTTTCACTTAAAATTATTTATAAGCCAATCATGATAGGTAAGGATTTGTCACACTACTCTTGTTAAAGAATGACACTCTTGTATTAAAGAATCCAAATATAAATCGCCCTCTCCACCTCAGCGAAGTCAATGAAAATTAAACTTTGATGGAGATTCTAGACACAACCTGACTCTCTCTAATGCAGGGTGCATAATTCAGAATGAATCAGGCTCTACAGTTTGTGCAGCTTTAAAGAAAGTGGTGGATGGAACTAACAACGAAGTAAATGTGCAAGCTCTCCCACTAGGGTTACAGGTTTGTGTGCACCTTAGTCTTTCTCAAATACCATTGGAAAGTTTCAAATATATTACACAAATCTTGGCCTTTGTTAGATGCCATATAATTTTTCTCAATCAAGAAGCAGATTTTCTTGCAAACAATACAATAGCCGAAGTTGGAGAAATTAATTATTGATAAGTTGCCTAAGGCATGGCCTGGCTTCCAAAAGCATGTTAACTTCCTTCCAATGCCCCATTGATTTGTCTCACCTCACGAGAAGGATTAAAGGACACCTTACAAACATTGATAAGTGGTGCAAGTAATTAGGTCAGCCTAGATGTTATTTCCTTTGATGCATGCTCAGATAGTAGCATATATATGTGTGTGTGTGTAAAAAGAATAATACAGTAGAAAGCTTTTTCTATTTCCTGACAATGCAGCACGGTGCAATAGATAGTAACATTTCCCCAAAAAGAAAGAATAGAGATTTTTTTATTTTCACTGTACCCCTAGAAAGGGTTGATGCATATTCCCTCCCTTTTGTATAGAGGAAGTGATCCCCTAGATCACAATTAAATTATTAATGTATCCAAAAAAATCCAAATATAAATTTATTCCATATATAGCTAGATGTGAGATAATAAATAAATTAATTAATAAAACCAATAAACTGTATTCGATGCCAAACTTGCTCCCATAGTGCATTCCCATAATGAGTGTTCACTAAAACAAATTTTGTATATGAAAGAACAAATTTAATACATCAAAAGATTAAATCTACTCTGAGATGCCAAGAACTTGGACAAAGCTTGGGTACTTTGGTTCCCAACCAGTTTTGACACGTGTATTTGTATTATCCATTCGTTTCCCCAAGGGACCATCAACACCTAAAAGTGACCACATGCATCCATTAGTTATAACAGCAAGGGCAAATGGCTCATAATACTCAAAAATCTTGGACAACAACATTGGATATTTCAGGGGCCTCTATAAATTAGCAATTCAATGAACCCATAACCAAATGGGTCTAGTAGCAAGATAGGTTTAGTTAGCAAGACTGAAAAAAACATCAATCTGAAAACTCAGGAATTTGCACATAGCTCTTATCCTACCAATAAAAAATAAAAAATTTTTTAGACAACCTTAGAATATGTCAATATAGCATATATCAAATAAGATGTTCTAAGAATCCTACAATAGACATTAAAAGGTGATGCTTTAATATTGATTTCAAACACAAGAATACAAAATTATTTATTGACAGATTATTACTCTCTATGATGCATCGTAAAAGTAGTTAATAAAAAGCCCTGATCTTCTTTCTAATCAATCATTCAACTTAATGAAAAACCACAAATGTGTGCTTCTAAATGTCAATTTTCTTAAATTACGAATTTAAGAAAAATATAGTGTGTACCTAATAAAACAAGATTACTGTCGAACAATGCCTTATTGCAGACTATCTTCTAGAGCATATGTATACGCATTTGCTAATAAGGTATATGATCTCTATAATTAGTAAATACTTGAGTCCTTTTATGTAGATATATTGAGCCTGCTTATTGATAATACTTTCTTTTGACTAAGTGTGGAAGCTAAACAGAAGATGGTGAGAACTTGATACTAATTTTTCTCCCCATTTGAAGTATAATCATATGCCAACATGAATATTAAGTTCAAGTAATTCAGAAGCTAGCCAATGCATTAGCAAACTTGAGCTCGGTATCCAAAATTCAAAGCATGGATATAGAAATCTTTATAAATAAGCACACGAGGAAGAAAAGAAAGCTACCATCTCATCAGCAGTTAAAGAGGTCGACTTACTGAAGATGATTTTTCATATGCAAATGAAGGAAGTTGATATAACAAAGGATATTGTGTATGCAAAATCGCTGGTGAGATGAAGATTTTTTTAAATAAATAAAGTATATTAATATAAAATAAATTGCAAAAACCCTCAGCAGTCATCTTGTGGAAAACTAGCCACTAGGAAAAGAAATCCAACGATAGTAGTATTGACTATGAGAGTGACAGTCCACGATAGGACAAGAGAAATGGTAACATGTACAGAAAGAAAATAGAACAAACTATTAACACTCCATGGTTTAGTGCAATTGAGTTGAAGTAGTGCTTGGATGGGTGACCTCTCGAGAAGTCCCCATGCTTCAATCCTATGAGCGTCACCTGGATGCACTAAACACTAAGTGGACCATTTATGCTCATGGAATATGTGTCAATGAGATTAATGAGATTGCCTCAAAAACTACATAAATTTTGATAAAACATCACATAATTTGACACACTATGAAATACCACCTACATGATAATAAAAGACCTAAAGAGCTTTATAATGAATAGTTCATAAGGTACAACAGTTGCTGAAGGTTTTGCAAATGGGGTAGCAAGCTAAGTGGATTGATTCTAAGAGAAATTCCCTAGTTGAGCATTTGATTTGAAGTTGTACTAGGAAGGGTAACCTCCCAAGAAATCCCAATGCTTCATTTTAGTGAGCATCACCTAGATGCAATGATTGCTAAGTGGACCATTCATGCTCATGAGAGATGCATTCTTGTCAACCACTACTCATGAAATATAGATAAATTAGATTGACTCAAAAACTATGCAGTTAAATACTAACAAAACACCACACCAACTATAGAAAGTGAAAGAAGAGAATGATTAGACTTAGTCCAAGAGATTAGTGGTTTATAGTAAGAAGCATTAATCTGCAAAAAATCGCGATCAGTCGCGATTAATCATTGATCGGCAAGGTTCGCGATTTTCTCCCCTAAAAAATCGCATAAAAAATCAGTCAACGATTTCTAACGATTTTCAACGGTTTTTTGCTTAATTAATCGCAAAAAAATCGCATGATTACTCCTCATAAACTCACCACTAGCCGGAAACCCTAAAACGATGAAAAAATGCGTGGAAAAGTGAAAAAATGGCTCGAATATTCTTATGAATGGCGAAGGGGGTTGCAGGTTAACGAGGTTAGCGCATTAAGGGTGGCTGCTGAGTCGGCGGCCAGGCCATTCTTAACCTGGACGTGAGGAAGACATTCACAGCCGCGTGAGGAAGCCATTGACCCTTCGCAAAGTTGTTTTTTTTTTTTTTTTCATGAATTTCATGGAAATTATATTAATATTTTGTAAGTTTATATATTTTATATAAATTTTGATCACAAGTATATATGATTAGATGAATAAATTTTATAGAAAGATTTTTCTTTTTAATTTTTTTCTATCAAACAATTTTGTATATATAAATTTTATGAAAAAAATTGCAATTTTTTTTTATATTTTTATTAAATATTAAAAAATATAAACGAACTTATTAAAATTCATTAATATTTTAATATTTAATAGAAAACATAAAAAAATTTGTTTATGATAAGGTATTTTTGTATATAAATTTTGTAAAGAAATATTGCAAATTTTTTTATATTTTTATTAAATACTATAAACTTTGTAAAAAATGATTGCAAAATTATGTTATATTTTCTATGAAATATTAAATAAAATAAACGTGACTACAAAAATATTTTATATTTTCTATTAAATATTAAAAATATAAACACATTTATATTTTTAATATTTAATAGAAAACATAACATTTATATTTTAAATATTTAATAGAAAATATAAAATAAGTAGTCACGTTTATTTTTTTTACTATTTAATAGAAAACAAGATAATTTCTTGAGTAATTTTTTTTACAATAAATTTTGTAATAAAATATATATTTATTATGTTGAAGTATATCTTTATGCTATGGAAATGTCCTTATATATTAAAAAAAATAGTTTTTGACTATTTTTCTATAATTTTTTATGTTTTTTTGTTAATCAATTTTTTCCCCATTTTTTCAAAAAATCTTATACTTTTGTTTTGCCGATTAATTTCCCAAATGATTAATGCTTCCTTGGTTTATACATTGTAGAAAAATGGTATCTTTAGGTTGGTCCATGAGGGTGTAAGTGCTGTCATTTGTTGTGTGACTCACCAGTAGCCATAGCATCACATCCTTGGAGAGTCCATCCTTTTGGGGCTGCAACTTTGGAAGGAGGGTGCTGATGCTTAGATCACCCAGGTTTATCTGGAACATGAAATATCCCCATAGTATTTTCTGCAAAACATGTCATAATTTGTTGTCGATTACCTACACAACCTTAGTAAGCTGAAAAAGTTACCTTTCAAGAGTGAAAAACTCTTCCAATGCCTCAGCCCAGCTTTGAAGATTAATGAAGCTGTTGTATGAGCAAATCCAATCAACTGATTTACTTTGTGGGATGATCTTGAAATTTAAAAGCTAAGATTTTTGTTCCTAGTTGTAAGTACCATGGGAGAAAATTCTGAGGAGAACTACTCTCTTTCTCCAGTTTCCATTGCTGCCAAATACCATTGATGGGAATTGTTAATTTTTGCTATTATACTTGTTTCTAAAAAGAGAGTTTGTATTTATCCAGCCTTTTGTCAAAGGCATATAGATAGGTATTCTCACACATTGTCAGAGTTTATTGTTAGAAATAAATCACTAAAGTTGTTCTTATCTCAAAGAGGATTTTTAATGCTCTTTCCTTAGTAATTCCATTTTTGGATTGTTAATGCTTGTTGCCATTTAATCTCACCAATTTAAGAATTCTTTGACCAAAAACAAAGACTGCTTTAACTGTTACGATTTTTCATCAATTCAATTAGCTCTGTTGTTTATGTTGAATGTTAGTTTCTACTTTCTAGATTTGCAACTAAAATGTAGTGTGTTGAAATTCAGCACATGATATTCAAATTCTGCATTTTAGTGTTTAACACAAATTGTATAACTTCAAATTTGATCAAACATACAATTCCAAGTGCTATAACCTACATACACACCTATAAGTACAAAAAAAATTACAAAGAAAAAGAATTAAAATCAGAATAATGGTTGCTATTTGAATATTTGATTTCCAACATGGGTGAACAACAAAAGAACCCTTATTTTTTAGTTGCCTTCATTACTAAGTAACTGTCTTAAAAAACAATCTGCAATTAATAGAAATAAAGCAGTATAAAAACACCTAGTCAGATTTTCTAGTGCCAAGCAGGCACAATTAATCCTTAAAATTAAGGTCTGATTTCTCCTAATTTTTGCGCCATCAGAACACCATCTGAGCAACCCCTAAAAAATTCAAGATAAAGAACCCATATATATTACAATAAATATTCTTTATCGTTCAATATCTATGAACCAATAGTAATAAATCTGATTTTATAACTCAGAATTACTTAAAATTGAATTGAAATTTTAATGAATCAAAGTTATTTTGTTTCATAGATTTCTAGTGTCTGAACTTGTAAATGAAATTGGATGAATATGCGTTCATCCATCCTGTGAAATATGATAGGTTAGGCCTCATAAAATGCTGGATTGACAGTTTGTTGGATGATAGCAATGATGATGTAGAGGACTTTTTGTGTCTACAGGTTGCAAACAACTATTTTTTTGGAGAAAGGGGGAAGCAAGAGAAACAGTGTAACACCTTCCAACTCAAGTGTAGCTTGATCTAGCTATATGTGTATAATTTTATTTTATTTTAATTGTTTTTAATCTTTAGACATTTAGTTTTATTTATGTACTAATTACCATAGTATGATATATGTTTTTTGAGCCTTTTTTTCAGTTCTAACTTTTAAATGATAACGATCATTCAAAATGACTATTCCTATTGGTTGCACTTATTAGGCAAGTACTTTCTTACTTTCACACAATGTAGTTCTTATTACTTACATGTGATTTCATGTCCATACTATGTTGCATGCATATAGCTGCTAAAGATCAAAAAATGTGAAATATACATACATGTTTCTTATGCATAACCTCATTCAACCCCCATTTTCTGTCACGTTAACCATTTCTCTTTTCTTGTAACCATGGGAGAGTGAACGCTGATTTGACAAACTTCTTTCCCACAGTTTTTAAAAGTAACAAAGTGGGGGAGTTGAAGTTAATAATGTAGAATAAAAAGACTGAAAAATAGTCACCAACTGGCAATAGAATGTTCTCTTAGTCTCTATAGGAGCAATGCTACTATAGCGTATGTTATCTTGTTGAACCTACGTTCATGTAGACATAAAGAACGGGAAGACTATGAGCATGGGACATGTTGACATGTTTTTTATGACTATGCCGAACACAGAATAAAGTTTCCAACAGTCACTTCACTCTCTTGTTTAAAATCAGACCGTATGCTAAGATTGCAAAGAAAGATCAAATGGCTAATCTCAAGGTTCCTTTTGCGCGTGGACGTGACTCGTTAGTTGATGGGTTTGCTGTTAAACCAAGGGGCCTTACATATGCTCACAGAAGATCTTAACAAATTTGTAGGTTCAAGGATTTCTACGCGAATGATTTGCAATGAAAGCTCTATTTTTTTTTGGATTTTTGGGTTTAAATATGTGGAAAGTAAATAAGTGAAGGGTTTAGAAAACTAGGCTAAGACTAATCTAATCCTACGAACAAGGAGACGGGATTACTTATGCAAAATCCAACCACGCTTCGCTTTGCTAGCAGAGCACAACTACACGAAGGCGGTGCAATCTTCAAAGGGTGTGTAAAGGTTTTTCAATATCACCAATGGAAACCATCAAATCGAACAATCTCCACTGATAATCGAAGTTAAGCATACACATATAACGAAGGCTCAAGTTAACTTTGCGCAGTAGGCAACAATTAGCTACACACCAAAAGTATGAGCACAAATTTTGCAACAAGCAACCCTATCAAATCCAGTTCATCTAACAACATGAAATCAAATCTAATCTATACAAAAAGAGTGAGACCATGCGAGCTTCAAAACAACACAAGAACACACCAACAATTGAACAATGTATTAAGCGTTTGCTTCAAAAACTCTTAGCAACAATCTCTGACAACAATCTCTCCTCTTGCACCCTTCTAATTGAGTCTTTCAAAGTTAAAGACTCCATGCTAAACTTTTCAAAGGTATTCTTTCCTGAAAAAACGACGCAGAACCATCGGGAAAAGTCATAAATTTCATTCTCTTGGATTACTTTTTCATCAATCAATGTTTGCTTCAGAATCTTCATTACAACCCTGTGTCACGGAATGGTTAAGTCTTGATAAATGTGAACATCTTCCCACAAACCTTCCGCTATCTCCAATCTGTTTAGAAGGGCCACAAGTTTTGCATGAAGCTGGGCCAAATCTTCAATGAAATTTCTAGCCACAGTAAATATGTCTTCCACCCATTCCCTGGAACTCTGGGCCATCACTCTGATTACTTTTGTGTCGTCAATGACTTCCTTAGGGAGAGAGGAAGGGGGAATGAATGAGGGATCTGCTGCTCTGAGCGACCGCTTGAGACTTATAATATATTCACACAAAGCCCTATTTTCCTCCTTCAACCTTTTACATTTGGCCTTTGTTTTCTGCATCTTTTCTGTCATGGCCAAGGAAGATCCTTCAAAGTCTTCAATTACTTGTCCGGTGGAAGCACGTCCTAAATCAACCTCTCTAATGACATAATCCTCCAGCATAATCTTGTTCCTATCTTTATCTATTGCAGGCTTAGCTATATGCAAGGTTAGGGATCCAGGTTCATCCCTTACGACCTTCGAAAATTTCCGGGAGCCTTCCTCTATGCTGGCTGATCCATTCTTTTTAACAACTCTTCTAACTCCTGTGCGGGATCAATTTCCTTTTCGAGCTCCCTACTTAATCTAGCCATCAGCCAATCAAGAGCAGGAATGGAGTGACTATGAATTTCCATCTTCTCGTGCTCTTGCGATTCTTCTTCCATCTCCCCAACGATGGCCTCTACGAAACTATCTTGGTGAGTTTCCTCTCGATAAGGAGGAATTTCCTATCTCTGTCCTTCTGGCTGATTGGGTCTATGTGAAGCACTGACGCTGAAAATATCTTGTGTTGGAGCATTGTCAAGAGTATTGCATGGAGGTGGATTTCCTGGATTTTCCCACAAAAATATTTCTACCTCCTGCACGTTGGAAGAACTCGCTGGTGATTGCATCTGCGCTCTCTTTTGCGGTGGTTCCTCCTACTGAATTTCCTGATGAATTTCTTGATGGACTTCCTGTTGGGTTTCCTGCATTATCTCGCCTATCCTGATGGTGTCAAGGGGCAGTCTGGAATACATTTTCTTCCGAACTTCAAAGTCATCCTTGGCACTTGCCTAGTAGTCTTCTAGGTGAAACTTATGTATAAATTTCACTCCAACAACCTTTCTGGTTTGGTGATAAGGATCATATTGAGCTTTGGGAGTGTAAAATGCGAAGTGATAGAATGCCAACTCCTCTGTTGCTTTTTCAGCTACTTCCAAACTCGAGCACACCTCCATGTAATCACCTAGGACAAATGGGACTTCAATAGACTGCTTCTTCTTCTGTAATTGATCATAGGCTCTTAAATGCCTCATGAGTTCAAGCAATACTAGTTTGTCAGATGGATACCTTGGCAATTTGTATGATTGGAATGAGAATGTAATGTCCCCTTCTCAGTGAGGAGTAATTAGTGGTCCATTGGCCTATTTTGGAGACCTGTAGGCTGATCGGAATGAAGAATTAGGGTTTCCTATTTTTGTGGAGCTTTGTATGATCTAATTGGTGCTTATCCGGTAGGGCTTCTGCAACTTCATTTGTGGATTCCTTTTGGGTTTTTCGAGAGCTTCACAGTGATATAACATGCATTCAGTTTTGAGAGGAATTCTGAACTTACTATTTTTAGTAAGTTTGTGGCAGTTGTTAGGGTTTTGAGATTATTTTGAGTTTTGTGAGCTTCTTCTCATGGTTAGAAAAGCAAGTTGTTGGGAGTTGTTTTCGGGACTTACTATTTTTATTAAGTGCCATTTCAGGCAGTTCTATTTTAGCAGTGCAATTTAAAGCCCTAGCCTAGTCTTGTTGTTAGTTTTTGGCATTTCAACCCATCAGTTCAATTTGGCACAATCATTATTTGATTTTCAATGATTTATTAAATATTATTACTTTATGCTAAAGTTAATATTTAATGTGTTTTTAGACGACTTATGGAAAAATACTTTGCACCTAAAAAAATATTATATTTTCCCTAAGTCAGTGGCATGAGAAAAGGAAGCATATTTCATGAGTTTATTATGTTTTAAGTTTTAAGTCATACACCAAGGAAAAAGTTCAAACTTTTTGCCTAGGAGTTGGACGCCAAACATGAGGGAGTGGGAAATGAAATGCAAATGAAGAAGTTGTAATTTGGACACCATTTAGAGGTGAATTTGGGGTTTCAGAATCTATAAATATGAGAGCTTGGTCTCTCATTTGTCATCTTTGAACATTTTCATAACAAAGTGTTGCCAAAATTGTGCTGGACCTTTGCTTCGAAGTTGCATGCTTCCTAGCTTGTACTAGTTTCGTGCTTGGGAGATAGCACCTAGTTGTGAGAGAACCCATTTCTCATTCAGGGGAGTAGATTGAGCTTCAAAGTGATGGAGTTTGCTATTATATTTTCAGCTTTCTGATTGCTGCTGTGTTTTTTGGTGTGTGCTGGGCATATAGTGGCTGAAACAATATTTTGATCGTACCTCCTTGCCTACTGAGCGTTTCAATATGGGTATTGGCTTTGATTTTCTCTATCCTATAGGTGATGATGTCCTCCAAAGGGGAGATGATAGTTTGCTGATTTGGATTTTCTACTGCTGGTCGAACTTTTTTGTTGGGCCGCTCCTTCCCTAGCTGCCTTGGGATGTGTGCAGCTGGTCTTGGACTTCGAAGTTGAAGGTTTGAGGTTCTAAAATGGTCGTGTATGCCATATTAGTCATTTTCTTTTGATTTGGTGTGATTTCGAGTAGATTTGAGTTAGTTATGAGCATTTTGGTGTTTCTGGTAGTGGCTAGTCTACATGTTATTGACTTTCAGAATAAAGAACAACAGTAGTTGCTTTATGTTTGAGTTGGTTTTAGAGGTAGCTATCATTTGTGATCAACATTGTTCTTCTATTCTAATCATTTATCTCTATATTGTAAGGTTGAATAGTAGTACTATCAACAACTTTTTGATTGTAAAACAAACCCCGCTGAAAAGCGAAAGAGGCTGGCTTGCCGCCTACATTTGATATTTGTAATTTTGTCCTCCCGCTGCATAAGCAATCGAGTGATATTTGTTTGTAATGGTCCTCCCACTGTATAAGCGGTCGAGTGATATTTTGTTCTAATGGTCCTCCCGTTGTATAAGCGGTTGAGTTGAGTTTGTGCGAAGTGTTTATCCTCCTGCTGAGATATGCGATAGAGTGTTTCGTGTTGGTTATGTTGTTATTTCTCCTTGGCTGGTTTACCGCCAAGCATTCTAGTTTTCTATCCCACTGGAAAGTGAAAGGGGCTGGCTTGCCGCCCATTATTGTAATAAGCATTTATCTGAAGTTGTATCTAACGATCCCCTGCCACTGTATGCTCTCACCCTCCCAGCTTGGGCTCTCGATGAACAAAAGGTGTAGGGTTCCTTCTAGCTGGTTTTGGATTTCTTACTCTAACCCTAACGGGTGTGGTTGTGTTTGTAATCTTGTTGAAAAATCAAAAAAAATTGTTGGGGATACTGCAGTGGTATCAAATCCACTATTCTTGCCAGGTTGTGTGACAGAAGGGTTCCATGAGTGATAGAGATATCAGATATTACAACCAAAAATAGAGAAGGCAGCAGTATCAGATACCGTCAATGCCAGTAGAAGAAAGTTGAAACCTTTTCAGAGGTTTTGAGAAACAGAGATAAGGAAGTTGATTCAGTAGACTAAATGGATTCGATGAGCAGAGAGAACATCAGATCAGAATGTTGCCAGTGGGGTTGTGGAGAGAGTTGAGAAAAAATTCAATACTATGATGGACATGATGTCCCAGTTGATGGACACATTGAATCAAAATGCTGGTGGTTGTCAAAGTCAAAATCAAGATACCAATGGACACCATGCCAGTACCTCTAACAATTCAGGAGGTAATGGGAATGGCAACAATCATGGTAGCAACAATGGAGTACCAGTTGGTTCAGTGTCAAGACCCTTGCAACCTGTTTTCCTTCCAAAGGAAGCACCGCCACCTCTAGTGGAAGTCCCAGTAGCTGATGAGATACGGGCATGTTACATGGAGTATGCATCACTTCCCACGAAGATTTGTGGCATTTTGTCCCTTGATCAATTCATGAATCAGAAGAAGAGAAGGGAAAGGAGGTTTGATAACAGATACTCCACTCCAAGAGATTATCAACAAGCTCTTGGGAAGGTCACTCTAGCGCATTTTGATGGGAGCAATAAGTGCACAGCTAGAGCTTGGGTGCAAAAGTTGGACAATTATTTGTCCTTAAGGCGGATGCCCGAAAAAGACGCCCTTAAGTTTGCTACCCTGCACTTGGATGATGTTGCTCATGAATGGTGGTACCATGGGTTGGTCACACTTGGTCATAACTTGATAACCACCTATGCTGAACTCACAAACCGGTTGATTGAGAGGTTTGATTCTAAGGATTCGGAGGTTAAGTTCAGAGAGCTTGATTAACTCAAACAACAAGGCTCCTTGGACAACTACATAACTGAGTTCCAGAACCTATCAGTTATGGTCAGTAGCATTTCAGAAAAGAGGCTAGTGGTTCTATTCACTGAAGGTCTTGAAGAGCCTTTGAAAGGTTGGGTTAAAGCCTTTGATTTGCCCACCTTAGCTGAAGCCATCAAGAAATCAAGGAGTATGGAGTTGGCTGCCCCTAGGTCCAAATTTCAATCCAAGCCTTCTTCATTTCGGAAATACAAGAAATTTTCCAATCAGCATAAGAAGTTTCCTTCCCAGATGGATGATGAGCTCTGTCAAGAGCTCCAAAGGAAGAATTTGTTCTATTCTTGCAGGGAACCTTGGGCCCCAAGGCATAAGTGTCATGGGAAGGGTAATTTGGATCAAATGGAGACCTATTCAGCTAATGGATCAGATTCTGAAATCTCTGAACAGCAGACTAAAATGGAGGATGGTGAGTATGAAGAGGCTCCTGAAGGGCCTGAAAGTGAACAAGATGATAGAGGTGTGGTTGCTCAACTCTCAAGCCTTCACAAGAATGAGTCCTTTAGAGTTAGAGGAGTGTTGGGAGAGCGCGGTGTCATAGCCCTTATTGATACAGGAGCAACTCATAACTTCATTGATGAAAGAATTGTTGCTAAGAGACGGCTAGTGACTGAAGAAGTTGAACGATTCAAAGTCATGGTAGCTGATGGCTCCACCATTTCATGCAATAGGATGATTTCCAACATGTCTCTGAAGTTGAGAAATCATGAGATTCGAGATGACTTTTTGTGGTGAGCATAGAAGGGATTGATGATGCAGTCCTTGGAATCCGGTGGCTGAGATCTCTTGGTGAGATCACATTAAATCTGCAAACCATGGAGCTGAAGTTCATGTCTAATGGGAAGAAGGTAGTATTGAGAGGGATGTCTAATGGTGGTCTCAAAATTGTGTCACTGAAGAGGATGGAGCGGCTGATCCACCATGACCAAGTAGAATGGGCAGCAGAGTGTTTGATAATGCCATCAAGTCTACTTGAAGAAAAGGGGAACTACTCTGCAGATGTTCAAGCATTAATCACAAAAAAGAGTAAGATTTTTGGGAATCCCCCTCTTGGCAAACCTCCTGAGTGCATGATCATGCCATCTAATTCAATTGAAAAGAAAAGAAGTTATCCTGATGACATTCAAGCTTTGATTACAAAGAGTAAGGTGTTTGAGAATCCACATCCTGGTAGACCTCCCGAACGAGGAATTGAACACATCATTGAGATAGAAGGAGCTAAGCCTGTCATGACTACTCCTTATCGGTACCCCAAGAAGCAGAAGGATGAGATAGAGAAAGCTATTAAGGAGCTTCTTGACATGGGATATATTAGGCCAAGCAAGAGCCCTTTTGCTTTGGCTGTTGTATTAGTGAAGAAGAAGGATGGGACCATGCGGATGTGCGTGGATTATCGAGCACTTCATCAAAAAACCCTTAAAAATCGGTACCCCATTTCGAGGATTGATGAGCTCATTGATGAGCTACATGGTGTGGTGTTCTTTTCTAAGATTGACCTCAGATCAGGCTACCATCAAATTGGGATGAGGGCATTAGATGTTGAGAAGACAGCTTTCCGATGCCACTTTCGACATTTTGAATTCCTAGTCATGCCTTTTGGTTTGACTAATGCTCCTGCCACATTTCAATCTTGCATAAATAAGATCTTCCAGAAGCAGTTAAGGAAGTTTGTGCTCATATTTTTTTATGACATCCTCATCTTCAACAAGTCTTGGAAGGAGCACTTGCAGAACTTAGAAGAAGTGCTCAGTATACTAGAGTCCGAAGCCCTGTTTGCTAAGGAGTTCAAATGTGAATTTGGAATGAAAAAGCTGCTCTATCTTGGTCACATCATCAGTGTAGAGGGTGTGAAGGTGGATCTTGAAAAGATCAGGGCTATTATTGATTGGCTTCCACCTGAGAACATCACACATTTGAAGGGATTCTTGGGTCTATGTGGTTTCTATAGACAATTTGTGAAGGGATACTCTTAGTTGGCTGCCCCCTTCACAAATCTCACTGGGAAAGGAGCTTTTGAATGGTCAGAAAAGGCACAATTAGTGTTTGATCGATTTAAGGAAATTATGAGCTCATGTCTAGTTTTGGCTTTACCAGATTTCACCAAACCTTTCGAGTTACAGTGTGATGCATCAAGTGAAGGTGTTGGTGTAGTTCTCATGCAAGACAAGCATCCTATTGTCTTTGAAAGTAGGAAATTGAGAGGACCTGAAAGGTTATATTCCATATATGACAAAGAAATGCTTGCCATAATGCATGCTCTTGCAAAGTTTAGGCAGTATCTTGTGGGGAGTAAGTTTGTTGTTAAGACTAATCATAACAATCTTAAGCATTTCATGCACCAGAAGGACTTGAATGAGAGACAACAGAAATGGGTGAGTAAGCTACAGGCTTACGACTTTGACATTGAGTATGTCAAAGGGAAGAATACCATTGTGGCTGATGCTTTATCTAGAAGACCCCACCTGAGCTCTTTATGTAAGCTTACTACAGATTGGAGGGACTTGTTGCTTGCTGATTATGCCAAAAATCAGTTTGCAACCAGCATCATTGAGGGTACTTTTCATGATGAAAAGTACAAATTGGTTGGTGAGTTGATTTTATATAAGGGAAGGATCTTCATTGTGCCTGAATCTAAGCTCAAGGAGAAGATTTTGCAGACCTTCCATGACATCCCTCTTGCTAGTCACCAAGGTTATTTCAAGACATATAGGTAGATCCGAAAAAGATTTTCCTAGAAAGGATTGAAAAATGATGTCTTGAACTACATCAAGAAGTGTCATACATGCCAAAAGAACAAGGATGAGAATACTTTACCGGCTAGTTTGTTACAACCTTTGTCCATTCCTAGTCAAAAATGGGAAAGTGTATCCATGGATTTTATCACGGGGTTTCCACAGGCCATGGGGAAGGATTGTATATATGCTGTGGTGGACAGATTGACTAAGTTTGCTCACTTTTTCGCCATCACCAACTCATTTACAGCAGCTCAAGTTGTTGATGTGTTCTTTCGAGAGGTGTTCAGGTTGCATGGATTGCCGAAGAACATAGTAAGTGATAGGGACAGAAAGTTCCTAAGTACCTTTTGGCAGGAGATCTTCAAATTATGTGGTACTGTGCTCACTCCAAGCACAAGTTATCACCCTCAGACTGATGGGCAGACTGAGATAGTGAATAAGTGGTTGGAAGGCTATCCCAGAAACTATGTTTCAGAGTAGTAGAATGCATGGGTGAGATGGCTTCACCTAGGAGAGTATTGTTACAACTCTTCATATCACATGTCCATCAGAATGTCACCATTCATGGCATTGTATGGTTATGAAGCTCCTAGCTTTGCTGATTTGATATTTGGTGACAGCAAAACCCCTCAGGCGAAGGATATGATGCAACAGAGTCAAGACATTTTGAGGTCTTTGAGGGACAATCTCCAGCATCCACAAAATCAGCAGAAGTTGTATGCTGATCAGCAATGGATTGAGCGCACCTTTGAGGTGGGCGACATGGTTTACTTGAGGCTCTAGCCTTACAAACAATCTACTCTCAAGAAGAGTGGGGTTGAGAAATTGAAGCCACGTTTGTACGGGCCTTTTAGAGTCATCCGAAGAGTTGGGGAAGTGGCATATGAGTTGGAACTTCCAGCGAGCAGCAAGATTCATAATGTATCTCATGTATCTCGCCTTAAGAAGGCTCTTGGGCATAATGGTGTAGCTTCAGCAGAGTTACCTCCACTTGATAAGGAGGGAGAGTTGGTTTTTATTCTTGAAGCTATCCTAGATTTCAGGGAGTGTTCTTTGAGAAGAAGGTTGATCAAGGAGTACTTGATCAAGAGGAAACATCTACCAACAGAGAATGCTACGTGGGAAAATGAGGAGATTTTACTGCATCCAGCTTTATAGTTGCTTGAGGACAAGCAATTTTGGGGAGGGCGGACTGTAATGTCCCCTTCTCAGTGAGGAGTAATCAGTGGTCCATTGGCCTATTCCGGAGACCTGTAGGCTGATCGGAATGAAGAATTAGGGTTTCCTATTTTTGTGGAGCTTTGTATGATCTAATTGGTGCTTATCCGGTAGGGCTTCTGCAACTTCATTCGTGGATTCCCTTTGGGTTTTTCAAGAGCTTCACAATGATATAACATGCATTCAGTTTTGAGAGGAATTTTGAACTTACTATTTTTAGTAAGTTAGTGGCAGTTGTTAGGGTTTTGAGATTATTATGAGTTTTTTGAGCTTCTTCTCATGGTTTGAAAAGCAGGTTGTTTGGAGTTGTTTTCGGGACTTACTATTTTTAGTAAGTGCCATTTTAAGCAATTCTATTTTAGCAGTGCAGTTCAGAGCCCCGACCTAGTCCAGTTGTTGGTTTTTGGCATTTCAACCCATCAGTTCAATTTGGCACAATCAGTATTTGATTTTCAATGATTTATTAAATATTATTACTTTATGCTAAAGTTAATATTTAATGTGTTTTTGGACGACTTATGGAAAAATACTTTGCACCTTAAAAAATATTATATTTTCCCTAAGTTGGTGGCGTGAGAAAAGGAGGCATGTTTCATGAGTTTATTATGTTTTAAGTTGTAAGTCATACACCAAGGAAAAAGTTTGAACTTTTTGCCTAGGAGTTGGACGCCAAACACATGAGGGAGTGGGAAATGAAATGCAAATGAAGTTGTAATTTGGACACCATTTGGAGGTGAATTTTGGGTCATAGAATCTATAAATATGAGAGTTTGGTCTCTCATTTGTCATCTTTGAACATTTTCATAACGAAGTACTGCCAAAATTGTGCCAGACCTTTGCTTCGAAGTTGCATGCTTCCTAGCTTGTACCAGTTTCGTGCTTGGGAGATAGCACCTAGCTGTGAGAGAGCCTATTTCTCATTCAGGGGAGTAGATTGAGTTTCAAAGTGATGGAGTTTGCTATTATATTTTCAGTTTCCTGATTGCTGCTATGTTTTTTGGTGTGTTGGGCGTATAGTGGCTGAAGCAATATTTTGATCATACCTCCTTCCCTGCTAAGCATTTCAATATGGGTATTGGCTCTGATTTTCTCTATCCTATAGGCGATGTTGTCCAAAAAGGGGAGATGATAGTTTGCTGATTTGAATTTTCTACTGCTGGTTGAACTTTTCTACTGGGCTGCTCCTTCCCTAGCTGCCTTCGGATGCGTGCAGCTGGTCTCGGACTTCGAAGTTGTAGGTTTGAGGATCTGAAATGGTCACTTATGCCATATTAGTCATTTGCTTTTGATTTGGTGTGATTTCGAGTAGATTTGAGTTAGTTATGAGTATTTTGGTGTTTCCGGTAGTGGCTGGTCTGTGTGTTATTGACTTTCAGAATAAAGAACAGCAGTAGTTGCTTTATGTTTGAGTTGGTTTAGGAGGTAGCTATCATTTGTGATCAACATTGTTCTTCTATTCTAATCATTTATCTCTATATTGTAAGATTGAATAGTAGTACTATCAACCATTTCTTGATTGTAAAAGAAAACCCCGCTAAAAAGCGGAAGAAGCTGGCTTGCAGCCTACATTTGATATTTGTAATTTTGTCCTCCCGCTGCATAAGCGGTTGAGTGATATTTGTTTGTAATGGTTCTCCCGCTGCATAAGCGATCGAGTGATATTTTGTTGTAATGGTCCTCCCGTTGTATAAGTAGTTGAGTTGAGTTTGTGCTAAGTGTTTATTCTCCCGCCGAGATATGCAATAGAGTGATTCGTGTTGGTTATGTTGTTATTTCTCGTTGGCTGGTTTACCACCAAGCATTCTAGTTTTCTATCCCGCTAGAAAGTGGAAGGGGTTGGCTTGCCGCCCATTATTGTAATAAGCATTTATCTGAAGTTGTATCTAACGATCCCTCTGCCACTGTATGCTTGGCTCGGTGAACAAAAGGTGTAGGGTTCCTTCTAGTTGGTTTTGGATTTCTTACTCTAACGCTAACGGGTGTTGGTTGTGTTCGTAATCTTGTTGAAAAAAAAAAAAAAACTGTTGGGGATACTGCAAACCCGAAATCCCGAAATTCTGGAACCCCTAGGCTCCAAGCCTTTTCCTTCATGATGACCCCGGAATCTTGGAACCCCTAGGTTCCTGACTCCTCTCCCCTTGCGGTGGGACCCAACGTCTGACTTCCAACAGCTTGTGACACTTTTGGATGATGTGATCAACACTCAAGGCTTTTAATGCTCCACCAACCCCTGCGAATTGTCTACTTTTATTCACGGAGCTACAAGGTGCATTTAATGCTTTTTGCAGGATTGCTATCAAGTGGGGTATAGGTCCATGCTTATTTATGTTTACTTGATGGCCTTCATGTCAAGCCTACATGCTTTGACTTTGCATGCTCTGACTTTGGAATGTCAGACATTCCATCTTCTTGAAGTACTTTTCTTCATTGGATTGCCTTGTCAAGGTATGGCCAGGTTGCTTGCAACCTTGCATGCATACCATGTCAAGTCTGTGCACCTCCCTACCTTCCCTAACTAACATTCCTCTATGCACACCAGGGTTAAGGCTTCATCTCCTTGACCATTGGTCTCTCCTTTGTGACCAATTTGCTATATACAGGTTTGTTATACCTCATTGTAAAGTGTTCTCCCCCTGCTAGCTTGAGCTACTCACTGCTCTTTCACTTCTTTTGAAGATTTGTATATTTTCTTGCATTTTTGTAACTGTAAGTTTGGCCATTGGCCTGAGAATGAATTGAAATTATGATTCTTGCCTCTCTTCAAGTTATGCATGTTGTGTATGTTTTCTTACCATCATTATAAGTGTATGCTTTGTGGCTTTCTCTCATGCATATGCTGTGTTAACTTGTTTTCTGAGTGTGACTTGTGGGAAACATTTTCCACTTTGACTTTCAACAAATTCTAACCTCCATACATGTGTTTGGGGTCATTCATGCAACTGAAGTTTGTGCATCTACAAGGTATTTCAATTGGTTATTTGTGTCATTTCAGGGTGGGGAGAGGATCATCTCTTATCTTGGTGCATCACCTCCTTTCATTTTAGCATTTCCTTCTTCCCTTTTCCTCTGCAAGCTTTTAGGATAGGTTTAGAAGTAGAATATGCAGTGCTGAGTTGGTTCAACACTTGCACTTGGATTGAGAAGGAAGCCGACCTTCTCCAGAGATTCAACCCCATTGCGCAAGGTCCCACACTTTGGGGTTGTTTCCATGTTTCACGAGGTTGCTGAGTTGATAGCTCAACAAGGGTGCAAACTTTGTGACAACAGGTTTTCCCCGCATAAATCATTGTGTTGTGGTATGCATGTTATTTATGTTTATTTCTTTGAAATTTTTGTAATTGTTGCAAAGATCTAAAAAGTTTTTGCATTACCCTCCTCTAAAGATTGGTGTAGGAAGTTGTTCCGCTACCTTAACTTCCTTTCAAAATAAACATGTAATAAAATGTTATAGGTTAAATCATGCTAAATTGTACAAGCTGAAAATCTGACTATGCCGGTCACATTATTTAGAGCCATTTTGAAGAGACATGGAGTTCAAAGCAACATCAATTGAAGTGATTGTTATGTGTTTGCAAATAAAGGGCAGGAAACTATACTTAGGCACCCTATCTAATGAAGTGTATGAAAAAATAGTCAAGAATATCATACACACTGTAATGTCCCCACTTTGAAAAATAATTTAATAAGAATAAAATTAAAATACAAAAGAATAAAAAATAAAAATAAAATAAAAATATAATTAATACACTTATTTAGTAATGATTAATCATCCATTTATTTCTATCAGCAATATAATATGAATTGAATCAGTTAAGCAATATAATATTAATTGAATTAATTAAGCAATATAATATTAATTAAAATAATAATTAAAGAATATATAAATAATTAAAGAATGTGTGAATAATTAAAGAAAGTGTTAATAATTAAATATTCATTTGGGCTGAGTATGTATTAAACCAAATGAAAAAATTAATTAATACAAACGAATCCCTTATATATCATTTAAGATGGGAGGACGTGACTCGAGAATAAGTCACGACTCTCCCATTGTTCGTGCCTTTCACTCACCATAAAAGGTAAGCTTGCATGGGAGTCAAAGGACATATAGAGGGGGCATAAAAAAGTACGGGTAAGGAAGGAGGAATAGTCAGCAAGGAAAGGCGATGAGGAAAATACAGAGGAGGGCCGATCCAGGTAAGTCTCCTTAGAAACTTAGCATTGTGTATGTCTAGTTCGTACGTTAGATAATAAATTTAAATGCTGTTACAATCATTAAAAGTCCAAATGCAGTTTGAATATATATATACATAATCATAATATGAGATAAATACAGACTGCTTTCACTTGTCTGGAAATCTGCTAATAAACCTACAGAAAATTCACAGCACATCTAATATCAATCATTCGATATATGTGATCTTAGTGAAATGAAACACATTATAACACAGTATATAAATCTAATGGATTCATATTCTATTTCCCTGATATAATAATCGTAAAATTACATATAGTGATAATGTAAACTGCATCTGACGAAGACACAGTAAGATGACAATACTATGGGCATATATTTAATACAATCTGTTAAACAAACAATGGTGTTGAATAATATTATGAACATCAGAATAGATAATCAATGAATGACAATATAAATAATGTACTAATTAATTAATATCCGATCAGCTATAATGAACTGATAAGGGCACAGAGTATGATCAGGAGGATAAGACCCACACTATGTTAGTAAGACCCGGTGGGCTTAGCATGGGTTGGCTGGGCAACCCGATCATGACTCCATTCCCAAACAGAGAATGACCAGGAGGATAAGACCCACACCATGTTAGTAAGACCTGGTGGGCTTAGCATGGGTTGGCTGGGCAACCCGATCATGACTCCATTCCCAAACAGAGTATTATTAGGAGGATAAGACCCACACCATGTTAGTAAGACCCGGGGGGCTTTAGCATGGGTTGGCTGGGCAACCCAATCATTACTCCATTTCCAAAACATTAATCTGCAACAAAAAATATTTATAATGAAAACAACTATAAGAATTCAAATTCAATATGCCAAATGAATATAATAATCTTAATGTTTTCTGCAGGGTATTTTATAGGGAATTTTTAGAGGTATTAAGTAAGAAGGTAATTTGTCTTGTCTTAGTTCACCAACTATTTGTATTCTTTCCAAGGTACTAAGTAGGGAACATTACACACACTGGCTTTTCCTACAGCTTAGAGAGTCATTTTCAGAGGCCTTGAACTCTTATACATTGAAAATCAGGACATTTAAGTTCCTTGTTGACTACCTTATTGTGTATGACCTGTGTCAAATTGCAGAAAACTTTCCATGTTGTTATATGAACTATATGTAAAAGAGATTGCAATTTGTCTTCTTCTGTACATTCTTTCAAATGTTACTAAATATCAGTTAAAATTCGTACCATCTTGTAGTCTTACATACATTTTCATCACCCTGTATTGGGCAGTTGTAAACATCCTACAAGCTGGAGACTGAAAAGGAGGATTTTGTGATATGACCTCTTCTTTAAAGATAATATTCTGATTTTTCTTTGTCTAAATATTTTAGGAATAAAATTTTTGGCTATGACCAAGAAAGCACACTAATTTTGCACAATGGCCCCTTTCTTTTTCAATTACTCAGTAGTAAACCAGGCCTTGACAATCTACTTACATGAGGAGTACAGTTCGATTTTGTTCGTATAAATGATGGATATACCAAAATAGGCTTTGATTGGCTTTAACATTTTCTTTCTGTAAAGAAACTAGAGAAAATTAATAAAACAAGTGCACATAAACATAATTAATTTAATGGTTAACCTAAGCATCATCACCTGTGAAACCATGAAATTTCTTTTCAAACTTGCCACTTTTGTTTACGTAATCCATTAAGTCCTTCCTGCAACAAATAATATAATATAGTTGTCAATCAGATTTATAAATCATACTAGACCTACGATCTATATGGATTATAAAAGCATGTAGAAAATAGTCAATAGAAAACTTAACATGAGGAATAGATAAACGAAGTAAATAATCAATCTTTCCAAAATTAATTCAAATTAATTCAAAGAGAGAGAGAGAGACCAAATAAATGTTGGTTAAGCTTTGAAGGTTCTGCAGTATATATGGCAAGAACAGTCCATCATGACTTCCTTCTCAGGTTTGTATCCTCATTGAGAACCACATACTGGGAAACCCTCTAAATCATATTTAATTTGATTGTCTAAAATATAAAAATGTATATTGCGGAAAAAATGGCAAATGTTTGACATGATATATCGAAGATATCATTACAACTAATTTAAGCTGGAAAACCTTATCCAGAGGCACTCAAAATGAAGGCAGAAACTGGATTATAATATTCAAAACATTAAACAGAAGTTATAAAGTATATTTCTTCTGAAGAATTCAGCAGTGACCCATAATTTTCAATGACTATATTGATGGCAATTGACTTAACGAGAGGACGTGATTACTCCTCCACTTTTTTGGAAAACAACTGGAGGACTCTTTGTTATTGACTTTTCTTATCCTTGGCATCTTCACAAACTTTAGCAGTTAGCAATCTTCAAGCTTATATATTCCCTCGCATTCCTTTGAATCTATGGCAGGTATTTCTGAACATCAGCATCTCAACATATATCATGCTCATTTGAACATTTTTCTTTTTAATACTGCTTGTACCTAGAAAAAAACAAAAATTGACTAACAAAATATACAAGAAAGACACTACTTGTGCCCTTGAGTGTTTTTCTGGTAATTTGGAGCAAGTACTTTTTCCAGTTGTATGTGCGCTGGTGCTATCTGGTTCAGAGACATTCCAAAATAAGAAAGAACAGTTTGAAAATGTCTCAAAAGAAAAAATTGTCCAGTGTAATATGAAGGTTTACAGGGTCACTCGAAGAGAATGGGCACTGAAGTCAAGAATTAGATGGAAGATATAATCTTTAATTATGAAAGTAGCAGCACTATTAAAATACAGATAATTTCAAACAAATGAGATTTATCTTGACCAAACTGTTAACCTATTGCTAGAGGCATTTTGCATCTTTCCATTTATGAAAAATTTAACAGGAACAATTTCCACTTTGAAAGTTAATATCCAACTAGGTTTGGTCAGTATCTGTCATGCATTATAAATGGAACTAAGACCACACCTGCCCAGCAAGAAGAAACAATAGAATGACAGTAGGACTTGGCTCCCAAAGTTGTCTGATCCCCGCTCCGTAAAGATAAACTATACCTAAGTGCCAGAGAGTAGCATGTAGCTTATGATCGGGCAGGAACAACAACGGGCCAAGTAACAAGTGTTGGGAAATTTATTGTTAGTAAGTTGTATAAGTCTAGTGAATTTCAATTTTTATGCATTTGGATAAAATAAATATATTTTTTTAAATTGGTCATTGGTCTAGTGAATTTCAATTTTTATGCATTTGGATAAAATAAATAATTTTTTAAAAATTGGTCATTGGAATATTTCTAAGTTTTTTTTTTGTTTGCAATTAGTTGGGTTCTTTACAATGCCTCAAACAAATTCAAAAATGAAAATAATTTAATTCTAGTGTTGGAGGAGATTGTGTTAGATGTTGGAATCGAAATGTGCTCCATGTTGTAATAGATACTGCAACATATGTGGTGACAAAAGGACTACTTTAAGAAGACACCCAACACTTGTTTGGACCACTTGCGCTACACATTGACTTGATTATTTGTTGGACTTAGGCAAACTTGATTGGATGGAAACCTATGGTGGAAGATGCCAAGTTCATCGCCAAATACATCTACAAGCATCCTTGGGTACTTTAGCATGATGAGAGATCACACCAAGGGAAAGTGTTTGTGGAGTAAGTGCAACATGGTTTGCAAATTTCCCACTTTGCAAAGCATTTATAGTATGCTAGTATCTTTGAATCAAATGTCTATGAGCCAACAACGATTGGACTCTTTTTATTCAAAAAAGTAGATGTCAAGAGAGTTCCAAAGACAATTTTTGTTGATGTATTTGCCACGAGTACTAATGAGATCATCAAGGTAACTTCAAACTTCTATTTAAATTTTAAATTATATTTGTTAATATCACATTTTCTAAATTCTAATAACAAAATATTGTTAAATTTTTTAAATTTTATTTTTTTATTGCAACTTTAATTTGTTTAGAGGTGTCAGAGCCATTAGTCAAAGTTTTGTGCTTGATTACATTTATGAGACCATGGACACAACCAAGGAGGCCATCCAAAACTATTACAAAGGCAGATAGAAGAAAATATAACCCAATTTCCCACAGGATGTAGACTAGATGGTTAAGCTATTCAAAGCATGGGTAATCGCTGTAGATTGATAAGGGCAACTTCAACAATTGCAAGAGTAAGGGCAACTCATGTGACCAAAATTTATAGGGGCCATGTTTAGGACCTCACAAATGGGATCCTCGCAAGTGTTGATTCCTTCGTATAAAAAAAATATGAATCCATTAGGAATATCATTGATTGGAGATGAAAGAATCAACTCCACTAATCCATTCATGCAGGAGGCTACTACCTCAAACCCAATTGTTTCTTCTCAAATGACTTCAAGGATGATGCTAGGGAGGTCACAAGAGCTTCTCAACATGCATTGAGAGAGTGTCACTTGAAGTTGAGGGAAGGGGTGTAATCATCAAAATGTTGTAGAAATACAAGCATGTTGATAAAAGGCTCTTGGCTTTAGCACTACCTAAGGGAGAAGCACCCAAATACCAAGTAACAAAGATTCTTAGTCTTCACTTTACTTCAATTCAAAATTTTAAATTTTTGATGTGTATAGTTATTGACATTGCTAACTTACGAATTTATGAGTGTTTTTCTTGTGTCTTTTCGATGGTAACTTGTGGAGCATTAATTATAGTTGATTTGAAGCCTAAAGGGCATCATCATAATAACCCAACCATAAATAATGGGGTTAAACATTGAAGAGATACATAATAGAGAAGATTGATTGATTAATTATACCATAGTTATGAATATTTGTAAATTAATTGTGATTTTTAAAATTGGCTACATCAATTAATAGTGAAGAAACTACAATTTGCCCCCAAAATTGTCAAAATAAGTGAGAAATTTAAATTATGAATTATTGAGGCCAACTAACAGTGAACAAACCACAATTTAACCCCAAAAATACACTAAGAAGTATCAATGTATCAATAAAACTAAGTTCCAGTTGATGAATTTTAAGATTTACTTTAATTTCCTCAAATTTTACTAGAAAGAAGTATTCACACATCAATAAAAATAACTTTCATTTAAGGAATTTCATTCATTTTGTCAATTTCCCAAAGTTTGTCCAATATCTTTTTCCAATAATATTTTTAGAACGCAGTGTGACCGTTTTGTGATCACAATTTTGGTAATCATGACCTGCACTACGTTCAAATGAGTTCTATCAAGGAGAATTTTTCAAGTATTCTGTACTGGCATTTACTAGTTTTTTCCCTACAGAAAGATGAACGAATATTATGATATAGCATTAATATTATCTGAACCACAAACCTAGAACCAAAGAAAAAGGGAATTAAGTAAACAATGCAGTACTCTACAAAGAAAATAGCTGAGAAACATGAAAACAAAACAAGAATCGGACAAATATAAAACTATGCCTAAAATAAATTGTCCAAACGATACAGATTTACCATTGTGTAAACCAGCACTAGATATGGGGTTTAAATTATGTCAAGAGAAAGCTCCTCATTGTTTTAATATATATTTTTCATCCTCTTTTTAAAAATATCTAAACAACTTTATTCGTTCTCATTGGTGTATCATCCTCTTTTTAAAAATATCTAAACAACTTTATTCGTTCTCATTGGTGTACCTGGATAGAGGATGATTGTCACAACCCATAAAGACTTGCCTTTCAAACTTTCCTTTCAATATAGATATGCAGAGGGATGCTGCATCCTGTCAAACCAATGCACCCATTCAGAAAGTACCTTCAATAAGTAATAGCAAAAGTATCATTGTATATTTTACAAATTATTTACTAATCAAAAACCTTCTTCAGCATCGCTTTCATTAAAGAATACATTGTTTAATGTTCATCTAGAAACTGGTTGAAGTAGATCGGTTGGGTGTGATTTCTGGACAGGTGTAATTGTCATGAAATAGGCTCAAGTGGACTTCGTGTAAGGAACAACATCAAGAAGTTAATGCACTTTTAAGAACTTAATGACAAACCATAACATGAAATATATAGCCTCTTACTAATTGATAACAGAGAAAATGGACAATTAAGAAAAGCTAAAGAGAATGATAATATAAAGCTAATATAAATCTCTTAACCAATGTTTATAAAGGACTCTACCAGAATGATAATGAATATTTCATGCAATAATACACAGCTAAGGTAAATACTAAATACAACTTCTTCACTCTACCATTCTCCTTAGCTTTCAAGTCCAAGAGACTAATCTATACACAAAACAGTAACTACAGCTAACAAAAACAGTTTCCCTAACCTTTTCAAATACCTCTTCAGTTTACGTTGGCGGCAACAATCATGCCTGGAATTTCAGGACAGCAATGTTTACAGCAGTATTGATACCCATATTAATTCACCACAGTACGAATAAAAATGCTACTGAACACCATGCTGATCAGAATGATACAGATCACATTAATGACCGAATGCTGCTGATCAGTGATCATAAGAAGATCACTAATCACAGAAGGATGATAATATGAAAATTAAAAGAGGATGATAATAACAATCTTGACTGATATGTAACAATGAAAATTCCCAAAAAACCTCAATAACACAGTTATGTTTACAAAAGAAGTAACAACAACAACATCTGTAAGTAGAAATGACGGCAAATCAATGACAACACGAACATCTGTGATGCAATTATTACGATAAGGCAAAGGATAGTATGATCAGGTGACAGTTTTGTCTATGCTAGGTAAAACCCTTCCTTGGAGGGAGTAATGTGCACGGGCTTTTGAAATTCCTCAAACAGGATTTTGAAGGGAGAATGGGTTTCTTCCAAGCACGATGAGATTTCTATCAATAGTTGGGGCTCCATAGGGTTGAGGAATTAAGTGACGATCAAATTTTTAAATTCGATGAGTCTTATTGGCTGGTTTGTTGTCCTCATTTTTTGTTTTCAAAAATGAAGGACCATTACATAAAAATTTTGTGAAAAAATGAAAATTGTACTCTATGGCACACTTCCCGAGGCAGAATTTCGACTAATCCTTGGACTACGTTTTGAATTTCGTCGCATTCTGGATTCGTTTGCTATGTTTTTCCTTCAATTTCGGGTTTTTTCTCCCTGACTGCTGGTGGAGAATTTTCCTTGAACTGCAAGTTTTAATGATTTCCACTCTTTTGGTCTTTGTAGGGAAATTTTTAGCTAATTACAAGTGCACTTTATTGAAAAATAAAAACTTGTAATTTTCTTTTTATTTCCCCCTTGATGCTTTTTGGCTTTTTCAGTTAAAATAGGGATTTTTTGGTTAAGTTACAAGTAAACTTGTAAATCTTTTCTAAAACCCCTACTTTAATGGTTTTTGCTTGTAATAGGGGTTTTAAACCTCTATTACATGTGTGCAAGTGAATTATAACTTGTAGGGATTTTATTTTCCCTTTACAAGTGATTTTAAACTTGCACATCTCTCTCCAAAACCCGATTTTGCCTAAGAATGAGAAAAGTGAGATTTTAAACTTGCTATTTGGTCTAAAAAACCCGATTTTTGCCTTATAGTTGAAATAGTGCATTTTAAATTTGTTATTTCCTCCAAAAAACCCAATTTTCATTATTTGATGCAAATTCGAACTTGCTTTTTGTTCCAAAAAACCCGATTTGCAAGAAAAAACATTTTTTGAGGATTTTAAGCAAGTTTTTGTGGAGAAATTTTTGGAGGTAGAAGGCGTTTAGGAGATTCCTTCCCATTTTCATGCATTTGTAGACATCTTTCACGCCATTTGGAGGTTAAGATTGTTGGTTTCTTGGTTTATAACAGCAAACACGTTTTTAGTAAAAACCACGTTTTTCTCCTTCAAGGATGCCACGAATCAGCAATCTCCTAAATCGTTTTGGCTTGGTATGCCAAGGCGTTGAGGTTAGAAAGAGTCTTGGCCACTTTTCATGCCATTTCCCTTGGATTTGCTGCCACGTTTTTATACAAATGGCGTTTTTGTAAAAACGTGGTAAGGGTTTGGGTTGCAGATTGTCTTTATTTATTGGATTGTCTTCTTCATTCCAAGATTGATTGCATCGTTTGGAGAGGCATTTTCTGTTTGAAACATGGTATGATTTCTTTTCTTTTCTTGTTTCATTTTCTTTTTTCTTGTTTTCTTATTTTCCTTTCTAGTTGTAAATTTGTAAATATGTTGTTCTTGTCTCAAAAATCGGTTTTGTGAGAGAGTTTTTTCCCCCTTGATATGCAATTTTTGGATTGCATTGTTCTTCCCCGATTTCCCTCTTTACTTGTATTCGGGATTTTAAATCCCGGTTACAAGTTGGCTGGAAATCTTTGTTTTTCCCTTACGGTTAAAGAATTTAACCATTTTTCGTTAAAATTCCAAGTTAAAAAAATGTGAAATACCCTTCCTTTCAAAATCTTTGTTCTTCCCATTTTCATGAAAATGACATTCCCGGATTTTCCCATTTTTATCCATTCATGTCACCCATATCCGTACTTTCCATTTTTGTCATTTTCTGCAAGTCTAATTCTCATTTTCCATCCATTTCTCCATTTGCAAATTTATAAGTGTACTTGCATTCGGGTTTTAAAAATCCGATTGCATGTATGCCCTTTCCAACTTATACACTTGCGAAAATTTCCCCAAGATCCAAAATTGGTCAAAGTCAAGATTCCCTCATTTCCATTTATTTCCCCTCTTTCTCCCAAAAAGTCGTGAAGTTCAAGAGTCAAAGTTTTTCCCATTTGAAGAAGGAAAAATGTTATTTGCAGCTGAAAATGATGTTGCCTTAACACTTTTAAGTCTTCATCACAGTATTCCAGGTTGTCCATCAATGTCAGATTTGTCGTCATCACCAATTCCAAAAAAGATGAAGTACAAATATGACAAGTACCAAAACGAAGTTGCGCCTTCCCAAGTTTCCTCTCCTTTGGATCGTATCAGAGATACAGAGATAGGGCATGTAGACATGACAAAATTTGTCAAAAGGGTTCAGGATCCACAAGATAGCAATATGCAGCCGCTGTTGGACAGTCATATCCATCACGCATCTTCTTTCCCGATGGCTGCCCTAGAACCTGAATTTGTTCTTGCTTGTGCCCATCACTTTGACAAGGAGACAAAAATCATTAAAAATGATGATGGCAAAGCAATAATCCGCCTTGATGCAGACACAATTGAGAAGGTCTTCAGAATACCTCCCGCACCTGTTTACATGGAAATCTCCAAAGAGAGTGCAACTGAGTATTATGTAAAAAAGGAAAAAGATTGTAAACAACATATCAACAGGTGGACCCAAGAGCCACGAGCCGCCTTCTCAAGGTTGGCTAAGTTGTACCATTGTGACTTCAAATGGGAAATAGGAGACATCATAACCCTCCTCAGCAGGATAATGGGCCTTGAACATTCTAATGTTTTTGAGCCCTAGATGTATCAGTTCATCATGTTCATAAGGCAGTCCCATCATATATCATGGGGAGAAGTCATTAGGGATGCCTTGTGTGAACAACTTGCAGCAGTCCCTTCCACCATGACTTTCTATATGAATTCATATTTGGTGTACTTGGCAGCATCACTTAGACATTTTCCAGGTCTTTCTACCAAGGGTGATCGCTCGCTTATACTAGTTTGGGAATATTATGATCAGCTGCTTTTGAGACCTAGTAGATTGCATTTCAGAAGAGTCTAGGATGCATTCTTCGGTTCATGTGTCAATTTGACAGAACTTTGAAGAACAAATGGGTATCAAATGAGGCATGGGAAAGGGTGAGTGAGTATGGATGCTTGTTTCTACAGTTCCCGACCTTCACCTATATGAGAATCGGATGCTATAGTGGGCAGCCATACATGCTTCCTAGATACCCAACTGATAAGATCATTTTTATGGAGTTGAGAAGACAAATTATGGCTGTCCACACTCATCAGTCTGCCAGACATAAGGTTGGAATGGGGATCTCTACAACAAACCCATTAAAAATTGGTTGGTATTCTCTTGTCACATCCGTTAAAGCCAAGGCCATGGAGACCGAAATGCAGGAAATTAAGCTCAAAAGGTTTAAGTCCAGAGCTGATTTTGATTACCGAGGTATGAAGGAGAAGATCAAAAAATCACTTGTGCACATGCATCGCATTGAAGATATCTGGGTAGATCTCCGCACACAGATCGAGGTTCTAAAGATAGATTACTGCAGGCTCACTATTGAGCAGGTTGTTGATTTGAACTTGGTGGACATTCCACAAGGGATGATTGATGATGGGCACGTACTTGATCCTGAATATATTTCACGAAGGGTTGAGGAAGCTCCACTTCCTTTAATCCAATGGTCACACAAGGAGTGCATATCCATTCTTGAGAGACTTCAGCCTATCTTGGCTAACACCAATGCTTGGCTGAAAAGTAATGTTGTTAGACTCATAAAAATCAAGATTGAAAAAGAAGATGATTCTATGGGGCCTCTTGGACGTAAGTCTGAGATTCAGGTTGACAACAAGGAAGGCGCATCATCTTTGGGCACAAGGATCAAATTGCGAGTTAGTCAGGCAGTAGTGCTTCCACCTGAGGAAGCGACAGTTCGTGGGAAGGAAAAGTCACGATTTCATGTTCAGGTGATCGATCTGGATAATCCAGAAGAAGGGCAGCAATCTGATGATGCTCCCAAATCTCCAGCATCGGACTCGACTCATGAGATTATTCCCCCAATTTGCATTGAGACGCCCCTTTGTCCTCCTGACTTGCTTGTGGATGAATCTCCTTAGAATGCCATTCCTATTTTAGCATACGAGCCACCTCCTGATCATCAACAAGAGAATGTGCAAGAAGTCCCTGAAGATACTCCTGCTTATGTCCAGCTGTTAGAAATTGATACCTCCACTTCTGGTTTTGAAGAATTCATGAGGCAATCTTCATGCCCATTCGTTACTAAGCAAACCGTGGTCGCCATCCAAACAAATATTCCTCCCAAGATGATCACGGTTATTCAAACAGAAACTGCTTCTCCTTTGCCTACAGCTGCTACTGAAGGAGAGTTGATGGCTTTACCTCCACGGCTTAGTTCTTTTACTCCAAAGAGGAAGAAGCAAGAAATCTCACCTGATGCCTTTGATTATCAGTAACTTAAACAATCCAGATCCAAGGTTGCTAAAAAGGCCAAGACTATCTCCAGAGTAACTGTTGACAGCAACAAGATGAAGGTAGCTGAAATTGTTGAACCCATTGCAGATAAGCCACTTGAAGAAATGTCAGCTACTGATTACAAAGTTACAAGGATAGAATTGGGTAAGCAAACGCATGAGATGATTAAACATGATGCTCAGTTTTCTGTAGCTTCACTGGTACAACGGTGCGATGACCTTCTAGCAAAAAAAGATAAGCTAGAAGAGGAAAACTGACAACTTATTGCAGTTGTTCATAAAATCACAAAACCTACTATTGAAGGGAGTAATTCCATAGGTTCTTCCGGTTCCCAAGAATCAGTTCGTGGAGTGGAAAGGGCTGCTCGGAAGGTACAAGCATTGGATTCCTGGGTTGATCAACTTCATGATCTATGTGCACAAGTGATGAAAGACATTTTTCAGATGATGTCTAAGTTGGAAACCGTTGAAGAGAAACTGGATCAGACTTCCGATACTTTCAAAAAGAATTTGGAAAGTGTTGAAGATAGTTTGACAATCTGACGTACTATGCCCCAACAACAATTGAGCGTTCTACAGAAGCATGCCATCATCTCTTCCAGGGTCATGTACTTGGAATTTGATGAGCTTCTGGAAAATAAGGCCCCTGTTCTTAAATCCCTCATTGAGGAGATTGGTGATACAATGAGATTACGGGGTGAAGTTTTTCGAGATTGTCTCTCATTGTGAAAAGGCCTCTTGCAACATACTAAGTCAGGATGGAGAGCTGATTCCAGAAGAAGTTCTTGCTGATTTACAGATGAGGATACATAATGAATGGAGGAGTGAACAATCCTCGGCCGCTTCAATTCAAATGTTGATGAAACACCAAATCTTTATGCATGAAATCCAATCCCTCCTGGAGAAAAACAGCTCTGCGCTCCTCCGATGCCATGATGCCATTGTGAAGACCATGGTTGTTGCCAAGAACACCCATGAACCAGATCCCGATGAACTACAAATGATCATCCAGAAGTTTGAAGGATTCGTGTTTTAATTTAATGCAACTTAAGTGTTTTTCAAGACTTAGTTGTATTTTTCCACATTTGTAATCTTTAGTTGTAGTTTTTCTTTTGACAAGTTACATGTAAAAGTCTTTTTGTAAAATGCAAGTTAACTCATTACTTGCACTTTTGTAATTACATGTAAAGCAACTACAAGTTGTGTTCAATTAGGACTGTAGTTGGAATAAGTCTTAGTTAGTTATTGAAGTTTTAGTTAGTTTTTGAATAAGTCTTGGTGGTTGAGAGAATCTCTCAAGTTAGTTAGGATCCTCCCACCTTTTTCTCAAGGCTCCTCTTCTATAAATATTTGAGGGGTTTATTGTAATTTTTATCTTTTGGAAAGCAAGCAAAAACTTTGTCAAATTTACAGCAAAGAAGTCTTTGAGCTTTCATGTGTAAATTCAAGAATTGAAAGGAATAAAAGGAAATTGCTCAAGCTTTGAGTCTTTGTGCTACATTCTTGAGTTTGTGTTCTATATTATCTTTCTTGCAAGTGTTCCTTAAAGAGCTTAATCACATTTGATTTGCAGTCTTTGTGCTACAAGTAGTTGAGGTTAATATAGATTAAAATAAATGTTTTGTTGAGAGAAGTTGTAAGTCTTTGTGCTTTCACTTGTTCTTAGGAGAATTTAGGAGTAGATTTTGTGAGAAATAGCTGTGAGTCTTTGAGCTTATACTACTTCCCATTGTTTTAAGTAGAAAAAAATAAGATATTCCAGTCTTTGAGCTGTTATAATTTGTTCTTGATAGAATTAATATAAAAAAGGGTAGATAGGACTTCATATAATCAAGTTTTTGAGCTTGATATTGCTGTCCCGTCCCGAAGGAAGTGACAGAAGTCTTTGCGCTTTTAGGAAACTTCATTTCCTTTCTTTCATTTCATTTTGAAAGTGATTACTGTTGTTTATATCAAATCGCTATCCTTTTCTGTGAAGAGAAAAGGATATTGTCTTTCTTGAAAGAAGAAGAAAGATTGTTGTCCCATCCTATTTTATTTTCAAAGTTGTAGTTAGATAGGGGGAGCCTTCCCTTAATTATGAGGGTTTTACTCATACGCTGTGGTTGAAACCACAATTTTGTATATTTCTTCAAGTGTACAAAATTTTCAACCAACATGGTTTTAACTAAGGTGTCTTTATTTGAACATTCTCCTCAATTTTTGTATTTCAACAAAAAAAGTTTGCTTGTCAGTTCCTACAGTATCGATCAGCAAGGTGAAGCTTTGGAAGAGAATTTGTAGGTTCCAATCCCCAATTTTGTTGGAAGATATTCCAATTATTTTTGTTGCATATACTCCAAAGCTATTTCTTAGATTAGCTATTTGAGCCTTTTTTTAATCACAAGAGCAGAAATTCCATTGTCTCTTGTTTCATGGGCAGGAAACCTCTGCTTCCGGAAATTTATAGATGGATAGAGTAAACTTGGACAGCTGTTAAAAACCTTCAATTTCTTTCTTTCCAGGGGCTTTTTCTGGTTTTGTTTCAGAATTCAAAGGATTGGAACTTTTTCTGGGACAACAGTCAATTGTTTTTGGTGACGTGGCTGTCTTCTTGAGTCCTTGCTCTCCTTTCTTTAAACCCGCCAATGAGGTTTTTTCCAAGGCTCCTGTTTGGATATGGCTTTACAATTTTCCTTTGGGTCTTATAAACAATGCTTTATTAAATAGTTAGCTAGAAAGATTGTTGATTTTGTGAAATTCAACTTGGATTGGGATGGAGCTCATAATCGTTTTGTCAAGATATATGTTGATTTAGATATCTCTAAGCCTCTTTTTCATTCTATCTAAATATTGCCATATCACAGTGTTGTGATCATTTCACACATCGCCCCATTAGAATGGGGACCCCCTATTTTTGCTTTTGTTTTGCTTTCTCTCTGCCTGTTTTTCTCTCTGCTTTTAGGATTTTGAGTGAGTGAGTTGTCTGTCTGGGCTAGGGCTAAACCTTAAGGGGTTCCTTTTTGGCATCATTCAAGCTAAGTCCAATCAAATTTTGGAAAGATGTTAAGTGTCTCCCTGAGGATTTGAGATTGTCAGAATAAGGTAAACCTTACAGGGGAGTCAAATAGGTCTCAGGTTAAGTCTTGATTGAAAAAGGGTTTTTAGGGTCAAGTCCAGTTTGTTTCCAAGTCTAAGTCAGTTAAGCATGGTCAGTGAAGAAAGGGAGTCTAGTGGGCTAAGTTAAATAGGTCAAGAAATAGATCAAGAGCCTGATAATGTCAAATTGCTCCTGACCCTTGCTGAGGGTCTAGGGCGAAGTTCCTTGTAGACTGGATTTCCTTCACAATTTTGACTAAGTATTGACATGCTTGAGGGTGAAATTGTGTGTTCTTGCCTGGAGAGGTGTTTGATAAATTTTTGGAAAGTAAGATGATGCCTAAAAGATGAAGAATCTTCCTGAGATTCCCATTGCTGAGATTGAAGGAATTGTGTCCAAATTCGTTGGATATGCTAAGAAAGAGCATAGGAAAGGAAACAAAATTCTAGAAGAAAAGTTGTTATAGAATGATGTGGTAGCTCAATTCCTATTGGTCTATGTTTCCTCGATATTTGTGCCAATTAAATATTGGCTATGCATTTAATAATGTTTATCTAAATGAGGACCTTTTTTGTAACAAACCCTAATTTGGGTTTAGGTGTCAGAATCTCAGCCATTGATCTTCTTTCGATCTGGGCCATTCATTGTATTTGAGGATGCTATATATACCCTCACTCATTTTCATTTTGATAATACAGATTAGATGATAGATAATAGTTAGAGCTTAAAGAGAAGAAAGTTATTGTGTAGCAAGATTGAGTAGTGAAGAAAGAATTTTGAACAATTGTTGTCTATTTGGCTTTGAGATCAATAAAATATCGAAATTATGGTGTTTTATTGCAATTCTTGTGGCTATCTTCATGATTGTTTATCTTCTTAAATCATTCTCAGTCGAAGTAGTATTTAAGTTTGAAGGACTAAGTGTTGTGCTTGATCTTTGGTGAGATTCACGTTCCAAACCACTAGCTTCTTGCTGATTGTAAGGACGCCTTGTGTGGTCAACTGGAGATATTAAGATTGCTTAAACATTCAATCATTGTTGAAATATTGATATGTATCTTTATGATAGTATCTATATCCTTGATGATTTGAAATCACTAATCACCTTAGAAGATCGCATCAATTCCAGTAGAGTTGTAATTCCTTGGCAATATGAAATTGATAGAATCTTACCAAGTCTAGCCTATATTGAGTCATTCTTAGGATTAGATTAGCATTCATTTCTTGAAACCCCTTATCTTTTGATCCTTTTTGAGAACCTGTCAGTATCAGGAAAATCCTGTTCCTGCAGTCAAACGAGAGTAACACGAACTAGCTTTCTTAGAAAGTGCGTAAGACCCCTTGAAGAAACAGCATTTACAACGACCACTGGTGCTTATCCACACGTAGAGATCCTACAACGAAGAACCTTGAAGTCACCCTGATTGATCTTTTTCGCGATATCTTCAGCATTCAGAGGCTTTAATCAAGAGAGGATAAGGTACCATTTGGGTATTTTATTCTGTGTTTGGTTGTGTACAAAATACACGTCAACACACAGTTCATGGATTCGATTCATTAACTATGAGGGACTGCCTTTCATATGTTCCCAAGTACAATAAACTTGGGAAAATAGGATTCAATGTCTTTCTCGCAAGGTACAAGCTCCTAAGATAGCTTGGCAGTAGAAATGCATTCATAAGATAGGCTAACCATATTCCAACTTTGTAGGAATAATCATGGCTACTTTTTGGCTGCACATGGGAAGATTTCAAATGCACCTTTAGCAGCCATGGAGTGCTTCAAATAATCTGTTAGTGAAGTTGATTGGAATGTTGCTTTTCCGTCTTTGAATTGGAAGAATCGTGAATCACTCTTCTTCCTAATGATGCTGAAGTTTTGGAGGATGAAGAAATTGATCTTTCCTCAAAAGACATTTAACTATTTCAGAATAAAAATCTTTGAAGTCTAATGTGAATTGTGGACCAAAAACAAGAGGGAGAAAATCAAGCTTGGAAAAGGCGATCAAGGAGATTGCTACTGGAAACTAAGTCCCTATTGACAAGTTTTTCATAAAAGTCTAAGGTATTCATTGCAGATGAGATTGAGGAGTTCGAACCTCGCAAGGAAGAGTGGAAAATTGACCTCTAGAAGGAAGAGTGGAAAATCGACACATAGAAGGGAGATTTTGATTTCCTTGTTATACTACCTTCTTTGTTCCATTTTACTAGCAACATTTCACCTAGAGTGGAAAATCGACCCCTAGAAGGAAGATTTCACCCTCGCTTCCTTCTTGATAATTTGCTCAATTGCAAGGGGTGGAAAAACACACAAGACAAGGAGTGGAAATTCGATGGGTACAAGGAAGATTTTGATTTCCACCACATTTTACCTTATAAATTTCCCTTTAGAGTAAAAAATCGATCTTCACAAGGAAATTTCCAATTTCTCTTTCACTTAGAATTCAATTTCTAGGAGTGGAAATTCGATAGGTAGAAGGAAATTTCTAAATTTTTTATTGTCTTGGAACAAACTCCATCACTTAACACTTGGTTTCATCTATTCTCCTGAGGGTGGAAAAACGACCCTAAGAAGGAAATTTCTAATTTTTCGCTCACCTTGACCTCCACCTTAGAACAAACTAGTAACATTGTTACACACCATTAAGTCACTATTATGACTTCAGTACAAAAGGCCAGCCTTATATTCATACAGCTGAAATTGCAGGCAATATAATTATAAAAAGTGGAAATAATTTAAGAACTACAGAGGACTAATTCAATTACTATCTATGCAAAAATATATAAAGTGCTGTCGTGAAATATATAACAATAAAATCCCATTTGCTAAAAGTTTCAACAAAGCCAAAATACTTTAGATAATAGCACGAAATAATTGGATATCGTAAATGGATTATCAAAGATACATTTGGAAGAGGAAAAAAATTGTGCTTAAACATGACCAATTGTATAAATGTTTTGAAGAAAATTAACTATAACAATATTGTTCAAATTGAACTGAGTGAAGAGATTTTCTGGAAAGGTAAAACAAAACCTCATAGTGAATAAGATTAAGAATATGGTCTGGACGTGCTTCAATGGTGCCCTTCTCCAGGCAATACAGATGAGCACCTCTGTCAAATGTGTGCAGCAATGTCAAAGAAATCAAAAAACAAAAACTAACGAATCATGTTGACACTTCAAAATGGCAATGAGTGTTATGCTGCTATATAAGGATATGTAAAGCCCTGCCAGTCGTACAACATTGCCACCAACTTTCAGCACTTCATTCTCTGCTTTCAAAAGAACATCTGTGCGAGGACTGCTCCCAATTGGCATTGCAGGGGAATCCTGTAGATGTCACATAGCAAGGTAAGAAATTAGAATTAAAGTTTTTCAACCTAGCCTTCATGTAATGATAAATAAATTCAGAATAAATAGCATCACAAGTACAGTCAACAGGTATTAGAGATTCATAAAATATGCAAGGAAAGCATACAACAACATATATCAAGATAATTCATGCTATTAATAGCAGATTAATAATAAAATCAGAAGGTCGTGAACTACAGTACAGTAAAAAGACTTAGCTTGTGCAAATTGTACTTAAATCAAATAAAGAAAAATTGCACTCCATACTCTTAATTGCACTAAAATTTTAATAGGTCGGCTACTGATTAAAAAATCAAAAAAGTATGATTTCAGTCATACACATAACTAAGGAACTGTCTGTTCCATGCATGATTTTAGTTGTTTCCGTATTATTCTCTGGAATTTCTCGATTGTCTATTTTTTTGATGTCATGGAACTCATGGTCTAATAGTAGTTCAAAAATATATTTCTTGTGTGTTGCAAATCATGTTTATTAAAATTTAGTGGTGTTAAGACAGGCAGTTCCAAACTAGGACCTAAACTGGAATGAGAAAACAAAAACTGAGATGAAAATTAGAGAACAAGGAAAACTGTCCTCAATAATAGGACTAGCATCAAGGCAAAAAGCAGCCAGATGGGTTAAAATTGCCTTGGATGGTACCTAAAAGGCAATCAATGATTGGCTGTATGTGGAATAAGTAACGAGAAGCTTAAATACTGCATTTTCTTCATTCTTGGCATTCAATCTCATAGAGTTGTAAAAGGGGAGGGTATTAAATGACTCGTAATTAATATAAAAATTCTTACATGCGAGGCATCAAGCTAAAATAGTGGCAGATTATCTTTTCAAGGTGACAGTCGACTTGGCCCCACACTTAAACTTATAGTATTATAACTATAGCATTGATATGAGGAAGATAGAGATGATTGTAGATAATGTGGTGTGTGGTGGTGATTACTCATTTGCTTCACATTGAAGAAATTAACCTAGAATTGTTGGTTGTCCCAAGGTTCAAATTCAAGTTGATGTTCAGCAACAATAAAATTAAGATGAAGTTCGGCAAGAGAAAAAAAATGCAAAAAAAAAATCCTTATACAATTTAAAAATATATATATAAATAGCATATCCACAAAACTAGCTAAATAGATTTGAAACAATTTTATAAAAATGACACATTTATAAACCATGATAAAGTCATCAAAGTTTAACCATAAGAAACATGTCAAATCATGATTGTAAAGATGGTTTTTTTGTCAAAAAAGTACAACCAACATTCAAAACTTTAGAACTTAAAAACAGCTCCAAGTAATCAAGAGCACTTGGCTGAGATGACGTAGTATCATCATTACTATTCAATTCATCATCCAAAAAGTCAAGCTCATCTACAATTGCAACTGCTATCTTCTAAAATGTGTTGTTGTGAAAAAGATCTGGAGTCATTTGCTGATTTGTTCATGAACAATTTTAAATTGCTGCAAATGTAGAAAAGATCTCCCAGCTTTCTGGACAACAAATTGTTCCTCCTTTTGGAATGAATGTGGTCAAAGCAACTTCGGTTCCTCTCACAAGTTGATGCACTTTCTCCCTGACTCAATATTCGAATGGCAAAGCATTATAGTTCAAGAGTTTGTGCTCCATAGGTCATCCACCATCTATAGCCAAGTACATCAACTTGTGCCATATCATATTTGGTTGCTGACATTCCAGACATCTCTTTTACTCCCTTGTATTTCCAACATTGGTCTTTGATTAGAACTGCAATTGCTAGATCTAGTTGAAACCTGTCAGTGGCTTCTAAAAGGCTTGCCATAATTTCACTATCACCTTGTCTTTCAATATGAAATAGCTTAGGCTCCAAATAGAAAGTTACTGCATGTAAAGGTGTGTGCATCATTTTCAATCTGGTCTCCATGTACTCTACTTCTACATTATTTAGTGGTTTATGAATAGCTTCCTTGCAACGGTCCATGCTTTCATAAGCCATGCCAAGACAAGGCACGTCACCATCAACCATGCAAAGCACATTAGAAATTGGTCCACATATATTCAAAACCCTTGCTCCACTTTCCCAAAAAATTGCCATATAAAATGATTTGCTCTATGTTTTTCCCCTTAAGACCTTTTTGAAAGCACTGAATTTTCCCACTCATTGGAACAAATAATAGACCTAAAAGCTTTCTTCTCTTCAACCACTCATTTCAAAGTGATATAAAATGAAGCGAACCTTGTGTCACAAAGCCTCAACAACTCCCTCGATGTATGTTGCCTCTAAAGGTTCAATGTGAAAATTATGAAATTTGCAATTGCTCCATGTATCCATGGGAATTTAGCCAAGTCATGAAGCAAAAATTCCAAACTATGGGTTGCACATGGGCTCCAATTTTTTTGTGGATACTTCTCTAAAATCAACTTCCCCAACTCCCACACATAATGTTGCACTATTAAATACCACTTGAGCCACACTGTTGGTGTGCATTATGACCATATTGTTTTAATAAAGACATAATATTCTCACTTTTTCCATCTTGATGATGGATATTGGAATGTCATCCAAACCATTAGTTCAAAATCTTGTTTGGAAAGGTCTCTCAACCTTGCTCCTAATGTTAAGATTACAGAATGAAAAAATTTCAAATATAAAATGGAAAAACTCAATTTTTGGGCTATAGAACTGAATTTTGGCCAAAATAAATATTCCTAATCATTTTGCAATGCTTACTAGGTGCCAATTGCATAGATCTCTCTAAGTACTTCAATTTTTAAAATAAAAGACCCAATCAACCTACCAAATCCAAAGTTATAGTCTCCAAAAATATGCATAGAAGTGTAAAAAGTTGTTGGACACATAAATGAGCTATAAAGGGGAATTACACTTGTTGACCAACTTATGATGTGTATTATGACACATCACATCATAAGGCATATTTGATTGGAGGATAATTTGGACACCACTTTTTGGATGGTTTTAGCTCATGGGTTTTTAATTACCATTTGATGGTTTTGGGTTTCGTATCTCTTATATATTAGGTGCTTGAGATTGAGATTGTGTGTAGAGTTTTGTAGAAACTATTAAACTATAAGAATCCTTCCAAATCTCTAGTTGGCTCTACAAATGTATAATAACTGTGGTTTACTAAATAATACATTGAGTTGTATTAGAGTGTGGGGTTTTTCTCCTAAAAGGATTTTCCTCACATACACTTGCATTATGGTGTTATTGTTTATTTTATGTTTAAATGTGTTTTTCTTTTTTAATTGCTAAAAGATTGAAATTTGCACAACACTTTCCTTAGAATATTAGTGTATGAAGCATTTTTGTGTACTTTGCTTCCTTTCTTTGATATCGGAACCTAATCAACTCAAATTCTAGGTGTTGAGTAAAGAGCCTATTATAGGAAACTTTGTTTGAGTGGAAGTGTACATAGAGAGGGTTTTGATTTGATCCATTGAAATGTATTTAATTTGTATATTATGTTTCTTTCATTGATGATTATAAGACATAGGTATATTTCATTGTAAGTATATCTGAAGTCTTCGATCATTTTCAAGAGTTTAAAGCTCTTACAGAATCAAACTTGTAAAACAATTAAAATTTTAAGGATTGATCATGGCAACAGATGTTTGTTTGACAAATCTTGATAGATTCAAGGATCATGGGATAGAAAAGACACAAGACAACTTCATACACCCTTCAATAGAATGGAGTTGTAGAAAGAATAAATAGGACGTTGATGGAGAGAGCTAGGAGTATGCTTAGTGGGCCAGTCAAAAATAAAAGTTTTGGGTAGATGTGGTTGCCACAACTTGTTACCTAGTTAACAGGTCTCCTACATCAACTATTGTTGATAAGACACCTATGGAGGTGTGGTCAAAGAAATAGTCCTCGTTGAGACATCTTCCAGTCTTTGGTTGTGAGACATATGCACATGTACCTTGGGAGAAACGATCAAATTTAAAGAAAAAAGTTGTAAAATGTATCTCCATTCGCCATGGTGTTGTTGTGAAAGGATAGAAAGAAAGATGAGGTTCAACTAACCTCGAAGATAGAGAAAGTTGAATCAGAAGCCCATTAAGTACCTGAAGAAGAAGAGAACTTAAATAGTTCATAGAATTTTGAAGAAGATATAGAACCTCCACCTCAGCCCCTTAGAAGGTCCACTTGACAAACATAGCAACCAGAAAGGTATACTACCTCTAATTGAAGATGTATTTTTGCTTTGATTAGTAACCCTAATGAGTCTAGGGTTATAAAGGAGGCAATTAATATGAATGATGCAAAGTCCTAGAAAGTGGCCATGGATGAGATGGCTCCTTTGAAGAAAAATAACACATTGAACCCATACCTTTTCTTGATGGAAAAAAACTTGTTGAATGCAAATGGGTGATCAAAAGAAAAATAAAGTTTGATGGTAGTGTTGAAAAGACAACGCATGATTGACTGCAAAGGGTTATTTTCAGGTTGAGGGAATAGATAATGGTATTGATACTCCCTTTGCTCTTGCAAGGTGTTTAACAAGTGGTAGAATGTTGGGAAAGGTTTCTCAACATTGTTCCCAATGTTAAACTTACAAAAAGTACAATTCACAGATATAAAATAGAAAGTCAATTTTTGTGCTACATGGGTTTTGGTCAAAATAAATATTTCTAATTGTTCAGCATCACTTACAAAGGTGCTTGTTGCATACATCTCTTTAAGTGCTTCAATTTAAAAAAAGGGAGGATCAATTTGCCCATCGGATCAAAAGTTATGGCCTCCAAAAGTTTGCATAGGAAACGTAAAATGTTGTTGGACACATAAAAGCATTGTAAAGGAGAGTTACACCTATTGACCAACTTATGATGCATGCTATGGTACTTCATAAAGCATCTTTGATTTGGGGGATAATTTAGGCACCAATTTGGATAGAAAACAAAGCCTCTATCTCAAGCTCATGGGTTTTCAATTACTGTAGAGGTTGCATGTAGAGTTTTGAAACTACTATTAAACTGTAAAAAATTCCTCCAAATCTCTTGTTGGTGATATTCATGTGAAAGTTTGCTCTGCAACTGTATTGTAACTGTGTTTTACTAAATAACATATTGAGCTGCTTTGGAATGTGGGGTTTATTTTATGTACACCTGTGTTATGATATATATTGTTTATTTTATGTTTAAATGTGTGTATAATTTTTTAGGTTATTAAAAGATTGAGATTAGCATAACACTCTCCTCAGAATAATAGTAGGAAACATTTCCCTGTAACTTGCTTCCTTTCAAATCTTCTACATAGTAAGTGGTTATTGTTGTATAGGATTAATGGGTACAGTTTGGTTGGTCCTAAGTCAAAAGAGGACTCAATAGATTCAGCAATCTGGTTTGCAACAAGCTCTCTAGATGATCACTTTGTATATGACCTAATATTTAAAATGCAATATATTTTTCCTTTTCAACAAACAAAAGAGGTTCAAGAGGCAGGGAGGATAACTCACTCCCTAAAAATTAACAGAAAACATCATCCATGAAGGAATGCAAGTCTCTAATGTCCCTACTTTTTGAAATAGAATTTAATAATAAATAATAATAATAATAAAATTAAATATTAAAAATTAAATTAAAACATAAAAGAATATAATCAAAATTTAATTAAGTTATTGAATGGTCAAAAGACATGGAAGGAAAAGTTGTGACTCCCTCAACAATGAGTTATAAAAGGGAGAATAGAATCTCATTTGAGAGGGTGATAACTTGGAAATCAGAAGTGCAGATCTGATTATGAAAGGTCGTGTCCCTTTCAAAGGGCAGTAATAATGAAGAGTTGCACTCTTTCAAAGGATGCTAATGGCGAAAGGGTGTGTCTCTTGCCAAAGAATACATGATGAAGAGGTGTGACCTCTCCCCCACATTGAGAGATATAAGAGAAATTAATCAAAAGGATCCAGTGACATCACCATCGATCAGATAAGATCAGAACTGTTATTAAATTACAAGCAGTAACATCCTTGTTCTTGGTGGTATGCATGGGTTGTACTTAATATGTATGCTTAATATACGAAGCTTGATAATGTTCTTATGCAGAAATTAATAGTATTATTAATATAGATTGCAATATGTATGACAGTCAGACTTAATTTCATATATATATTCATAATACATGAGAAGTTAGTATACTTATAATCTAATTCTTGTTACTACTGTCAGTGTCTAAGAAGAAGGCATTGAATTGTTTCCAAAGACGGGCAGTCTAAATCTAGCCAATAGGATGATTCCCAAGATAGGGTAAGGATCAGTGTCCCATAAACTTTGAGGGAGCCTATTGAATTTTGGTATCTAAGCGCTTTAGTAACATAGTCATCCTCTTCTTCCTTAGAACTGGAGTAGTAACAAGGGTTGAACCTTGCATTAAGAATTATGGATGATAAAATTAATTATCTACTATGATAGAATTAAATATCTAGTATGGGAGATGAACAATTTACTTATTAATAATTGATAAATTAATTGAAATATGGAATATCACAGATTTGATTCATGATAAGATAGATTTGTCTCCTAATCAATTTAGTTTAAGTCATAAGTATATTTAAATAAATTAATTATGGTTAAAATAGGCCTAAACCTAGTAGGGGACATTACAAAGTCTTCATAAATTAAAAAATATAGGTTAGAGTTGCCATACAAGAAGCCAGATCCAAATGGCTATGATCCTGAAACAAAGCACAAACAACCTAAAATACAAGAAGCTTCTAACGGACCAGGTCTAAAAAATATCCTTTATATTTTTTAGTAAATCAAAATGCAAAGTGACATATTTATGATTTTGAAGGACACACAACACTAACAAGTATGGAAAAAGTAAACTTTTCTCAAATAGAAATTCCTAGTTACTAAAAATAACTGTATGCCAAGTGAGATTAAGAATATTCATTTTTGTATATCATGTACCTATGATTTGAATTTTCAATTTATGAGACAATTTATTGGGAAATAGCTGTGTAGTTTCAAGTAATGCACGCTAAGCGGAGCACTCACAGTCATGAGAATGGGTCCTTGTGAGCCACTACTCATGAAATATTTATCAATGAAGATTTACTTGAAAATAAATAACTAAATCCCAATAAATCATCACAGAATTTGATATACTGCAGAAACACCAGTTACATGAAAATCATCTCTGTCCCAGTATATGACATCTTGCACACATAAATTTTCAGTTTTGAAATAGAACTTCAGTAATGAAAGTTTGAGTAAAACACAACACGACTACCTCAACACATAATTGTTTTTGTATATTATGTACAGAACAAATCATCTCAACTTATATGATGATTTATTGGGATTTAACAGTGTGTGTTAAGTGGAGTTCGACCATTGATGGCCATAAGAGATGGGTTCTCGGAAACCACTTCTCATGAAACATGGGGTCAATGAAGATTGATGCAAAACTACACAATTAAATCTGAATCACAGACTTTAATATACTATGGAAACATCATAAAATCATCTTGATTTCAACAGTTGGCATCTTGCATGCATAGATTTCAATTTGAATAAAAAATAAGTAATGAACATTTGAGTAAAATACAACGTGACTACCTCAACGCATAATCCATTATCATTGCAAGCATAAACAGCACTACTTGATGTAAATAAGAATGAGCCTTCCCCATTCCATTGCAATGTGGCTGCCCTGCAGATGAACTCCAAGATTTTAATCACTTTAATTCATTGCATTGGACTTGGAAGTTGTTTCTGTTTTTATGCAATCAAAAACTCCTTGTTACCTTACAGAATAAAAACATTCTAGCAAAAAAATTCCATGCATATCAATCAACCATTAAACTTCTTTGTGAAGAGCTTGCATTGTGCTTCAAACTTGTTTCTTATATCTCCGAAATAAAAAATACAGCGGTCTAAGTATTTTTCACATTTTGCTGGTTGAAGCATATTTGGCTAACATAGGGACAGATTTTTTCCATACACATGCAGACTCATTACCAGAGATATCAATGCTTAGTTACTAGCTACTAATTATGATACCTACTAATTACTGTCATCTCATTTCTAGTTATAATTATAGGCTAATCACCTAGCACAACTTGGTAGGCCAAAAATCGAAAACTAATTGAGTCTGGTGATGACGCTGTAATTAGCATCTACAGTCCGAAGGTAATAAAGATCCATTTTGTAGTTAGGCCTTTCAAATCTAACTAGAAAGTTTCCAAATGTGAACATTTTGTTAGCTTTTTTATAATTAGATGAATAAATATAAATTGAGTCCTTTCACGTATTAAATTTATCCTGGACAACCAGAAGACTCAAGAAGAGTTGAATCAGACATATTTAAAAGTAAATAACATAATCTGATTTACATCCCTTCATCTACTAAATTTAGCCTGGATATACCAAAAGACTCCAGAAAAGTTGAAACAGACACATTTAAAAGTAAATGAGCAAGATGTGATTTCCATCCCTTCATGATTCATCTATTAAATTGAGCAGGGATGTACCAAAAGACTCAAGTAAAGTTGATACAGACACATTTAAAAGATATGAAATAATCTGCTAAGTGCTAAATCATGTTTACTCAAAACCAATAATGCATGAGCAGGTGGGTAATCTCCTTAGTTCAAGCTATGCTTAAGGTATAATTTGCGCCAAGTTACAAAAGTATTTTTGTGTACAACCCATTACAATCTGGTCTAGAAGGAAAATTCTCATTTCAAAAAGCTCAACATGTCAATCGTATTACATTGAAATTAGTCAGATGCAACACATGCTCTAGGGAACTGGGACTGCACATCTGACGGGGTAATTGTATGACAGCAGTAGAATGGCTAGATGGCTTTTTATTTAACCCACCTTGGTAGCTTGTCTGGAATTGTTCAATCTCTTTATGATCTTCTTTCAGATGTTCTATTTGTGCCTAATCGCTAGGATGATTTTCTATATTCAAATCCTTAAAAAATGAAAGATAGTGCAATAATTTTAAAAAGATACATGCATGATCCAGAAGCCTTTTGTTTACAAATAACTAAATGTATTAAGTTAGTTTGCATGGGTAGTCGGATTTGGTGGTTTTCGTAGTTGTTGCCATTCTCATAATGAATGTTGATAATGTCTAAAAGCTAACCCAATAGTGTAGTTTAGCCAGTAGCTCTAACTTTGCTGGGTATGCAACAAAATCAACAAATGACATCTCATCATCAAAAGTTAGCAACTTAGAGACCTATATGCAAAATACCTTTCGAGAGTCATTTTGAAACAAATTGTAAATAGTGTGCATTAAACAAACAATTAACACCAAATTCTTTTTAATTAAAAATATGTGGAACAAAACATATACCGGTTAATGATATACGCAAGTAAGTGTGCTATCAAGAAAAATCTAAGAAGAATAAGATACACGAATTGAGATTCGGACCCTGATGCAAGTGGTGGAAAAACTTAAGAACAGAGTCTTGTTTTAAGATATTACATTATATTTAAGTTCAAAACAATATATTATCTATCACCATCTTGTATTATGGTTTCTGTTTCATAAAGACAATGTTTCCATTACCACTAGAAGGTTTCAATATTTTGATCGTGAAGATTTAGTTCTGTTTAAAATAGTGCAATATGAAAAAAACATAATGTCACCTTCTTTACATTTCAAAAAACATGTTCATACATCTATGAGAAGGATAATCATAATACAATTTCAAAAGTATGGACAAGTTATTACTTTGTTAGATTGTATTGAAGAGTCATGTCAAAAAGGCAGTATGATGTATCAATATTCAAACCTGACATCATCTGGATAATCACCACTTCCAGATGGCGGAGCACAGAAAATAACAAAAGGAAACCGCTCAGATGTTTGTGTACCCTTCAAACATGGTTTGATGCCAAGATTTTGCAACTCTTGGTGGTGATCGGTTGACCTTGTTTGCCCAACAACTCTGCAAGATGGATTTTCCTGCCCTGAGGCCATGTCAGACCCTCCAAGACAGCTATAATTCAAAGAAATTTGGGTGAAATATATTACTTTGTAGCTCATGGTCTTGAATTAAATCTCAAACCGATTAGAAAACTTATCAGCAACTTTAAAAAAAAATATTTCAGAACAGAGGAAATACAATGGACAATAGACATCACCCTCAAGTTCTTACCATAATACTTCACATAAAAGCACTTTAACTAGAAACATTGGAGTCCTACAAACACAAAACATGAAACAATAGTTCTGTTGTGGAACTATCAGAACTATAAAGGGTTTACAATTATCAATCTTTTATACGCATTTTATAAACTGTGATGGAGAATAAGAGTGTGATTTAGTTTTTAAAGTTCCTAATCAAAAACATTTTTTTTTTTTCAGTACAGTTCTTTGTTTTCCCAGAAAGAAACACAACTCCTGTCAATTATCACCAATCAGATACATCACTAGATACATACTAGCCACATTTGGTGTGCATGTGTAAAACAACACTTATCAACAAGTACGGAGTCAAGACATTTCACAGATGTAAATAAAATTAGATTTTTAAATTAATTTTTTATTTCATCTCAATATTAGAAAAAATCAGTGTTCCACGGGCGTTGGGGACGGGGGGACGCGGGGACGCGTTTCCGGGACAGGGGGACCAAGGGCCTAAGTTTGGGGACGGCGGCGGGGGGTGTGGCGGGGTGGTGGTGCTGATATAGTTATGCATATACATATAGTACTTGAAAAACTAGTTTTGAAAAGATGTATGACAGTATTACAGTGTAAGAATTATATTTCAAATGAGACTATAGGAAATTTGAAATACTAAATCTAAATACCAAGATTTCTAAGTTGTGTTGTTATATGGAGCCTAATAAGACTCGGAGGTTAGATTTTCCCTACTTCTATCGGCGTGGTTTCCCCCTATATTTTTCAACGGGGGTTTGGGGTCAAGGGGCATTGCCCCTTGCGGGGTCAAGGGGCAGCGCCCCTTGGGCGGGGTCGAGGACAGCGCCCCGCGAGGCCAAAAATACTTTTATTATTTTCTAAAGGCGTCGGGTGTTATTTTTCTTTTGGCCCACGTCCAATTAGAGTTACCCCTTAACCCTCAAAAAACTTAAAAAGTCACTTTTTTAAAAAATTTTAATATTAAATATTGCATATAGGTGGGGGCGACAGGAGCACGTCTCTCCAACGACGGGGAGACGCCCAAACGTCTCCCAAGGAGACGTGGAGGCGTCTCCATGTCTCTCTGGGAGACGTCCAGATGTCTCCACGTCTCCCTGTCTCCCAAGGAGACGCGGGGACGTCTCCGCGTCCCGGTGGCGCTTAGGTGGCGGTGGTGGGACAGCGGGGGACGTCGCGTCCCCGAGACGTTTCTGACGAGGGGACGCGCCCAAAAAGGGGGGGGACGCATCCCCATGGAATGCTGGAAAAAATCCTACGTTACCCCAAGTTTCTGGGATGGGGGGACGGGGGGACAGGAGGACGAGTTTCTGGGATGGCAATTTTTTTTGCCAAATTTGGGGACTGGGGGGGACGGCAAAGGGGACGGCTATATAAAATATAGGGAAAATTTAAAATATATAGGAAAATTCTAAATGTTCATATGAAAACATGGATAAAGCATGCATCTATACATTATATTCATATGAAAACATGGATATAGCATGTGTATGATACTATGAAAACATTTTAGAATGCAAACATCAAACATACAACATTATCAATAGACTCAATACTCAATATGCACTCATAATTCAGAATTTCAATTCATTCACATTGTCAATATGCATATCATAATAAATATTAAAGAAATAACATACATAATGGAGCCTAATCAGACTCGGAGATTAAATTTTCACTACTTCCATCAGTGCAGTTTCCCCCTATATTTTTCGACAGGGGTTTGGGAGCAGCGCCCCCAAGTTGGGGTCAAGGGGCCCAGCCCTAAGTAGTTTGAATTACATGAGAGATAATACAAGTGTAGGTTGGCTTGCATATTAATTAATTAATTAATTAATTTATTCATATTACATTGCCTCCACGTTACATGTGTTTGGGCCCAGCCCTAAGTAGTTCGAATTACATGAGAGATAATACATGTGTATTTTAATTTTCATTGACAACATTAAAATACAATAGACAGGTATCCGAGCTAGCTACTATTTCAACAAAGACAACCACAAGTATTCAATTACTTTAATGACATTTTTCTTCATGTATGTTGGTAATAATCCACCTATGAGATAGATTGGGAATTGGATTTCTACCTATCCACCTAAGGCATCAAAGCAATCAAGGTTTCAGCTAGTTGGCTCATTCAACATGAATCATAATGCCTTTAGATTCTCTAAGAAACTCCATCATAATCAAAAGATTGGATGCTTTGTTAACTTATTGTCATTGATGTCAAAGGGCCAGTCCAAAATCTGGAGATGGCCTGGTGCAGGAGCACCTAGAGTTTAGTTAACATGTCAATTAGATGTTTGAGTCTTAGGAGTAGGGGTCATGTCATTTTGATTCAATAAGGTCTATTGAGACCATTTGTAATGTTATTTCATGTTTTCAGGTCTGTATATCAAAGTAAAGTTGCTCAAAAAGTTGTCATTACTATTGTCGGGATAGGTTAAACCGATAAGGTATCATTGTTGTTATCGGGATAGTTTATACTATCGGATTTGCAAAATTCTGTTCAGCCGATTTTGAATGGCTATTCCGATAAGGTATCAATATTGGCATCGGGATAGTTAGTCATTTGGCTATGAACAGATTTTGAAGATTCTGTTGCTTGAAACAAAGTCCAAGTCGTTAAATATGACAAACAAATTGATTGCATTCAATGAATGTGAGGGAGAACTATTGGACTTGGGGATGTGTTTCCAACTTTCTAACAACATTTGATGACAGATAATCCCTAGTTTCTCCATTTCTTGACTTCATTAGGAAAACTTAAGGTAGACTAAACCCTGCTCTCTCAATTGGCTCCCTTTTCTGGCTTTGTTAGAGGGTTTCTTTGACAAGGATAATCCCATTTACATAATCATTTTTGTTGTGTACTATTATAGTTTGGGTTTACAACAGGTTCACTTGCTTCCCAGTTTTAACTTTGATAATTGATTTTATACTTCTTTAAGTTTCTTTTAGCATTCCACATTACCTATTGCAATTTCTAATGCTTTATATTCCATTGACCTTCTTTGATGATTAATAGACATAAATATGGTTTATTTTTTAGTAAGAAATTAGCTATTGAATGTCTTTCCAGTTGAGTTAATTATCACAACAATTGCATCTCTACTAATTCAGATTATAATACCTTCTTCCAACTTTCTGCAACTAAGCGGCCTAGTACCCCAGGACCTACAATCAGGAGATCCTTTTCTTCCACACACCGTGAATCATGAACACCTATTTCTCCAACAGCTTCTGTACCTGCAACAGTAATAATTCATCAATAGGCTTTCATTATTCCAAAATAGAAAACTGCCACAGCGGCCCTCATAATAAGAATATATTATAGCACACCAATGTATCCCATCAAAACCAACAGATAGATACATTGATATAAACAGGTCTGTGCTGACAGCTGTTGGAGTAAATTCAAGACATCATATCATTCTCCAATATAAAATATTTACAGATACACGCAAAACAGAACTCTACAATTGTCTTGAGGGTGGGGATGGAGGAGGGTTCTGGCATAATGATTATGGAGATCAGTACACCAATAAGAGCATGACCCAGGTTCAAATTCCACTACCACAATAAGGTTCCTCGTAACTCAAGCCAAAATGTGCTGTAAATTTGTAATTGATAGATCTAAAACCTGGGGAGAGAAAACCATAAATAATATGAAGTAAAAACAAATTTCTATCTCAAATTCATATCAGGGTAGAAAAAGCACAGCCCACAAACCTAACATATATTTCCAAACCGATACAATATTAGGCAAACTACAACAACTTGAACGCAAACGCAAAGAGAAAAATAAACAAAAAGGCGAATCTCTTATCCAATTCAATACCCAACTTACCAGCTGATGCTATAATTGACGAAGACATTTTCAATTGCAAATTAGTATTCCAATAACTCTTCTGGTGGGGCTGCAATTTCTTGTATGAATGAGGAAGGAGACTGATAAGAGGAGCATAGATGAATTTAGTTATTGGGCCTCTGAGATGTGATTTATACCCCACTGGGCTGGTAGTTGAAGGGAATAAAGCCATGAATAGAAGAACCCAATCTGCTTTCTGGCCATCTTTAGCAGAATTAAGGCTTGGTTTATATAAAGACAAATAACAATTGAAGAAGAGATTCCGTAGAGTGCAAGACCAGATTTTTTGGTTTTTATCTAATAGTTTATATAGATTCCTTGCTTGGTCAGAATGAAAGCTTGTTCAGATATGCCCCGCGACAGATGGGATATATATGCGGAGGGGACAGAAATATAGTTTCTAGTTATTCTTCCATATGCTTTTAATTTTCCTCACTAACGGCCTACTCCTGCATTAATTAATTGTGCATGCTTTTAATCTCAGTTCAGAAAAAGGAACAAAAGAACTGAAAAAGTAAGTCTCCCAGCCATTTATATAACCCCACGTACATGGATATGAAGAGGACATGCTTCCTTTGCCCAGCGATAGGTGGGTAAATATGGATAGCAATAATACTTTATGCACGTTCATAGGGATTTGCAAATTTTATGAATATTCTATTGTTTTTATATAAACCAATTTTAAATTAATGTTGACATTTTGCTAATCTTCGGTCTGAATAGGGATATTGTTAAATATGTCTGTTGGCATTAATTTGTTTTGAAATTTGTATTTAAAAAAAAAAAAATTAGTTATTTTTTATTTTTCAAATAAATTTGGTACAATTAGTGGTTTTTATTTTTTATTGAAAAAAGTTACAATCATAAAATATCATGAGGTAAAAAATTAAACAATCTTTTAGTTACTGATGTCATTGGTAGATTCAATTGTGTAAGATTTCTTTTGCATCAACTCTATAGATTGCACTTTGTGATCTATCATTGGGATAATAGAGAATTGGAGGATGATGATGGATAGAGAGTGTGATCCCAAATATTGATGCAAAACAAATCCTACAAAATTGAATCTAAAAATGACTGCACTCATTATTGTAGATTTTTGAAATATGATGTCGTTAAGTGCTATCTTTTAATGTTTATATATATGTATACTACCCAAAATTTGTGTTACAATAATCATTTAACTGTCACGGAACAAAAAATTGAACTATCTTATAAAATTTGTATGTATCCATATTGTGAACAAACAAAAAATAAATTGTTTTGCAATGTTTCTATGTATGAATATTGTGAGGAAGTAAAAATTAATACACAAGTTACATGGAAGCGAACTCATCAAATTAATGTTGTATGGCAAGGTAATGAAATGAATTTTATTTTTTGTTTTGCTCATATCATATGTATTGTAGTTTGCAACACATTGGTAGCAATGAATGCAAAATTCTAAAGCATGCAAGAGGGTGAGGTTGTGAGAAAAAGATGTTCGTTCAAGCTTTGCAATTATATTAATAAATATTTGTGTTTAATTTCTATTAGATTTCAGCATGTGTTTTCAACTCTATTTATGTTTTCCAATGTCTTTGGTTGTGTTTATTTGTTTTGTGTAATGTGTGTGGTTGGTATGGATTGCAACTTATTTTCTATGGTGCAATTTTGATGGCTAATTTAGAGAGAAAGCTTGGAGCTTTGTATGGTGAAGGTGTGAAGGTTTATTGTGATTTCTAATTGTAGTTATCTTTGAATCATTATTATAAATATTTTTCTATGGTTGTTATAAAATTGAAGATTTACTATCATTTTATAAAATTGTTACTTTCATGCCATCTTTACAAATAGTTTTTTCTAAATGTTTGCTTGCTTTTAAAAATTGCTCTTTATTCTATTTATATTTTCATTGATAAGGATTGTAGAAAAAATGGTGGATTTTTTTAGGGTTAACCATTAGGGTTCAGTGGTCATTAAGGAGTAGAATAAAAAAGGTTTCTGATTGTGTCCTTCTTTATAGACAAATGGCTTGTCTTCCCTTTATAGCTGTATTTTTTATTTTATGTTGCAAATGCTTTTTTGTTGGGTGTGTTTATAATGGATCTCTATTTTATTTGGTTTTAGTGGTGATGAATAATAAAATATTAGAAGTTTTATATGGTTTATCTTCACTTTTGTTAGTTCTAGTGAGACATATTCAATGCTTGAAGATATTTGTTAAACATAAATAATATTTATCATGTAGATGCACAAAATAATATTTGTTGCTATACCATTTTAAGGAATAATAATTATCAAGCATGTTTAATGAACTTAACAATCATATCAACTTATATGTGTATATGTATATTTAGTAAAACTTTACTTTGAGGGTTGATAAGGTTGAAGGATCAACCTTTACAAAATTAACATTTTAGCGTTTATATTTGGAGGTGGGTGGACTATTTCTAAAACAAAAGGCTTTTGTTTTATTTTAATAATGTAAACATAGTTTATTTTCCTATCATTGGTGTTGTAGCCTTCACATTCTCAAGGTTTATTGATTTAACATTTTTTTAAAATGGTGTGAGGTTTTTTCCCACCTAATAGTTTATTGTTGGGAGCCTACACTTTTCAAAAAGTTGTAGATGCACTTTTTTAATCTAATGCGTGCAAAATTTTAAAGTTGCAATATCCCCATAGAGATCTTAAATGAAATTTTTCTATCAAATGAAAATTTTCTAGTACTATATTTCATTTAGTTTAGACAATGTTAGCCTGCTTCATTCTAGGTAGTTTAAATTTTCTATTAGAAGTTATATGAATTATTAACTAGATTTAGCTCATAGCTCCATAATGGTCCAAATGCTTTAAGGTCTCTTTATCTATTTGTTGAGGAATACTCCAATTGGTAATAACAAGTGAAATTATTTACTAGGATCAATGTTTTCCCATAATTCACCTCGGCTCAAGTTATATAGCTTATTTCTTTTGTTAGGGTGACTAGTTACATAAAGTTATTTAATAAGCAACTTGTTTGTTAAAATACCAGAAAGATGGTCATTGTGTTTCATTGTAAGAAAAACTTTGTGCATATTGTGAATATTATAGAAAAATTTGGCAAACTCAAAATAATTGATTTCACCTTTTTTAATGATAGCTTCCTTCATTGTTTGTAGCATTTTAAACTACTTCATAACATATAATTTATAATAAAGTTTTTAAAGCTCCATTCAAAATAAGGTATCATTGTTACCTATATTTCAAGTAGAATGTCTTTGTGTCTAGCATACATTGAAAAGTATTATTTTCTATGCATGACCTATATACAAAATCACACAATGCATTATACAACATGGCATTCACTAATAAGATTTGTGCTCCAAACCAATTGCACACCTTGCATGAAAAAACACAATAAAAGGTATACATAGGGAAAACCTACTCATATATATATTTGAGAATCACAAGAACTATCAAAAACTGAATACAAATACTTGTCGGTAGATTTAGTTTGAGGGTGTCTTCAACTCTTATCAAAACTGAAGGATAAATCTTTGTCAAATTGTTATTTTAGTGTTGTATAAATTAGAGGCAAGTTGATTGTTTCTAAAACATGAGGGTTTTGATTTATTTGTACCTTATAAACACATTTTTCTCTCTTGGTCATGGTGTTCTAGCCTTTACATTTTGGGGGTTTATTATTATTTTATTTTTTTATAAATTAATGGTGTGAGGATTCTCACATGATTTTCATTCCTACTTTTAATAATAATTCCTAACCCTCCTAAATTCATATAGTGAGGATTGGGAGTGTGGATCAAGTGTGAGGATTAGGGTTTCATATTGCAAAGGGGGAGGAGGCAATTGACCTCCTCCACACAGGTTTGATCCTCCCTTTTTGTAAGAGCATATTATCCTTGGATTTCCTTATTCTCTATTGTGTGTGCTTCATTTATTGCTTGTGTATGTTTGCCTTTTCAATTATTTTGTGGCATCTAATAGCCTTTGTTGGAGGCATACTATCTCATTATTGAATTGGTTTCTGGCATTGTACTATGCCTTCAATGGAGGGAGTACATCTACTAAGGGCGATGAGACCACTTCTCATAAAATTGAAATTAAGTCGTTTAAAGAGGCATTTGTGAAAAAACCAATGTTCATCCTTAATACAACATGTTTTGTGGCTAACCTAGTTTCTATTGCAAATGACAATGGCAACAAAGGGGGAGAACAAGGTAAGCCACCCCAAGAAGCTTACTATCTTGCCTGATTCTAATATGCTTAAAGTTTCAAACTAGGAGAAAATTAGGTTAAAAAATAATACATTTTTCTTTGCTATAGTTGATAGTAGAAAAGTGCCAACAAGAAAAATATTAGATGAATTGTTCAAAAAAATTGTTAAAAAGAGGATATTCAAATTTCTTTTTGTAGAATGGTTCAAAAAGGTTTATTTTTTATCTTTTTCAAAGACCCTAAAATGCAAGAATTAGTTACTAACAAACAATATTGGAGCATTGGCAATTGCACTTTTAGGACATTAAAATGGACTCCTAAAATAGCAAATGATGAGATTATGGTACTTTTGTGCCCTAGATGGATCATTGTTAAGAACGTGTCACCCATCATGTGGGATCTTATAGCTCAAATTCTCTTCTCCTTGAGCAAAGTTCTTAGGAATGATGAAGCTAGGGTAGCATACTACACCTAAATGCTAGGGTATTACTGTCTCTCAACCTTAGTATTGATACATGAATCTTGAGTTCAACATTGAGGAGGAATATTTCTCTTGTGACAATGAAGTTATGGGGGAATTAAACAACTACTATCTTTGTCACAAAGAATGGAAAATGTGTAGAAATTTCCCTATCATTGCCAATAAACCCAATAGAATAAACAAATTGTCTAAGTCTTGTGGGGCACCTGAGGCTCCCACGAATAGTGGAGCTAATAGAAACACCACCCATCTTATTTTTAATGCTCGGATTGGGGTTTGGTAACCCTTTTATCCCTAATAGTAATTGTGTATTACCTAATACTATGTTGGCCTCCAAGCTTGACTCCTTGAAAGACACCATTCTACCACCCTAGTTTGACTCGCAAGTTACACCTACCCCTAGCAATATGTTACAAAATAGTTTTCTTATTTTGACAACTCATGTGGACTCCCCCCTTTAGAGACCTTCTCCTCTAGATACACCCCTTGTTGTTGGAGAATTTGATGCAAACCCCACTCCTTACTCCACTATCTTGGGATCTTTGATCCAAATTCTTGTCACCAATCCTTTAAAAAATGAGAATTGTGGATTGAACCTAGACTCTAAGCAACGTAAACCCAGGAGAAAAAAATCTCAAAAACTTATGGTGGACAAAATCAGAGAGATGTTGCTAAGAGAAGTGAATCCATCAAAGATAATTTAGACCATAATGAAATTAAAAGGTATAAATTAAACACTAGTCTATTTCAAGAAAATGGTAATAATTTCCAAAAGAATGAGAATTTTGATCCCAATCTTGACTCGAGTTCTATTGTGAAAAGCATTTTTCTTGAATTAGAAAGCAAGAATCAAAACAATAGGAGACTACGAAAGTCTAGAAGTCTAACATTTGCCTCTCCGCTAAAGGATGAATTGGAATTATCTAATAGCTATAAAATTCTTTCAGATTTTGAAATGAAAGAACATTCTAATGATTTGGTATAGTAATATTATGAATAAATATTACAATGAAAATCATGTTGATTCCACTTTCCCTAGAGGATTTCCAAATTACTATGTCTCTTAGAATCCCCTAATGTTTTAATCTCTACTAGTTTGAATCTTGCTCATAGTTTAAAACCTACAATTGTACCCGAATAGGGGAATGCATATGAACCCGTCTCAAATAGTATTGGAGATATTCAAAACATGAAATATAGCAACCAAAAGTGAGTCTCAAGATGCCTCAATTAAGAAAGAGTTGGTCTCTTGCATGGAGGCTCAAGATGCCCCTATTAGTAGTGGAGATAATAGGTTATATTCTATGGTTGCCACTAGGAAAGGGGATAGCTTAGAAATTGTTGAGAGAAAGATTGGTCCTAGGGTTATCTTCTTCCCTACCTCCAAGAAAGAGGTCGATGATAGGCTTATTCCTGTCTGATATAGTAAATTTAATGTTGTAAAACATAAGAGGAAAAGTAGAACCAAATAATTTGCATCTCTTATCCATAAAAGGAAAGAGACCGAATAATGTCTTCCTAAATGCTTTAAAATCTTTGGGAAATTAATGGACACCTCTAAATGATTATGATCGTGGACTTCAACTACATAGCATAAAATGCAAGGGGTTTGGAATCCTCAGACAGAAAGCATGTTGTCAGAAGGTTCCTAAACTTGACTAAACATAAAGTTGTAGTTTTTCTTCAAGGCCTATAAAAGCTACCCACTTCATCCTGGTTGTTAACCTGAAGTGCATCTAGAAATATACATCTAAATTATTTACTAATCATGATAAAGGTATAAGGGAGGAACAATTATATTGTTATATAACAAATAGATCCATTATGTTATTGAGAATAAATCTCACACTATAATAGAGCAGTCTTGGCTATCTTTGAGAAAGATGAATTCAGGTTTGGATTAAGCTCCCTATGTGTGCCAAATAATTATAGAGATAAAATAAATTTATGAAACTAGCTATATAGTCTTGTTGATATCCCATGGATTATTGGTGGGGACATTAATGGTTTAACATCAAAATGATAAAGCTAGAGTGGAAAGGTAATGAGAAATTATATTGGGCTAAGATGAAAGATAAATTAAATTGAGGGAAAGAGGGAAGAGAATAAAACTATATGGCTTACTCGGTGTAACTCCCAACAGGGGAAGAGGAGAATTTATTACAAACGTGATAGAATGTATGCTAATAAAGATAATTTTGAGTTCAACGAGGATGGAAATGATACATAGAAAGAACTGTAACTCCTTACTCAATGTCAAACTATTAAATAATGAAAATTGCAACAATGTTATTTTTATGACCTAGAAGATCAACAAATAGGCGTTGAAAAATACATATCTACCATTGAAAGATGAGAGCCAAATATCAATAGTTGTTAAGCCTTGTTTCAAAATATAAGTAAAAATAATTTTGTAGATAGTAAGAGGGTGGAAGATATACTTAATAATGAATTCTTTCTTATTGAAATCAACTCCAAATGGACCTCTCTAACATTGAAATAAATTATAACCTGGTTCTAATCAAGAAGTCTTTGAAAAGAATCGAAACTAATAAGATACAAGGACTTAGAGTGAGAGCCAAAATGAATTGGATGAAGGATAGTGATAAAGGGGCTAAATTTTTCTTTAAATTCCTAGAACATAAAGAATATAAAGAAAGAATTGACAAGGTTTGGGATGAAAAAAGAGAAATACAAGATCGAGAAGAAATTAAAAGCCTTTTCTTTGAATTATACAAAGACTATTTACAATGCAGAGGTTAATGACCTTAAATGCCAATAAAGTTAAGTAGGAAACTCATTCCTAAGAAACTTACTATGGAGGACATGCATATTATTGAGCATGGTATCACAATTGAGGAATTTCAGAAAGCCATTGATGTCCTGAATAATGACAAATCACCAAGTCCAAATGGACTAATAGTAGAATTATACAATAAAAACATTGAGTGGATAAGTGAAGATTTACTAATTGTATATAAGGAAGCACTGGATAAAGGATCATTGGGAGCTAACATCAATAAGGGTGTTATTAAAATGTTACCCAAGGGTGGGGATATGACCCTAATTAATATTTGGAGGCCAATTACACTTTTGAATATTTGTGTAATGGGGTGAAATAGGGATTCACTAATTTAGCTATGTAAACAAGGAATGGGCCTATTTCATGGCATGATTGCATTAAAGGGAGGTGAATTCAATAGATTCACTCCCAAAGGATAAATGGTGATTGACTTTTTTTTGTCAGACATAGGTGTGTGGGGTGACCTTGTCCTTCACTTTTAGCTCCTGCAAAATCAAGATCTAATTGTCTTTGTCTAGTTTGTCTGATTCTGTAATTGTAGATTTTGAACTTGTAACTTGCACCTATAAAAGAGAGAAATGTGTTGTGGATATGGGTTTGCCTAGGTCAAACCCCAAGTTTGAAATTAACCCTTGAATTTAATTGAAATACTAAAGCAAAATGATGAATATTATACCCCGGATCTATTGTAATTAATGAAGATTGATGATGCAGTGATATTTGAATATTTCACAAGTGTCTATGCAATAACATGTCATGACATGACAAGACATAAATGACCTAATCATAAACACATGCTTGCATGAAGATTGATGTAATTTACTTCTCCATGACATCTAGATCTTGAAGGATACTTGAAGGATATGGTGAAATGAATTATCACCTTTATGCTCAATGAATGGATGGATGGATGTGATTGATGACTTGTGGATGCCAAAATGAATGAGAAGAAGACTCTCATATAGGGTTCTCATGTTATTGCATTGATTAGGCTAACCTCCAATGGTCAAATTGAGGCATTGTAATCAAGAATTGACTAGTGGGAAGTGGGCACCCTTGTCTAGGACAAGGTCACCTCAGACACCCTTGTCTAGGACAAGATTTCCCCAAGTGCCCTTATCTAGGATAAGGGTGCCCCAAATGCCCTTGTCTTCCCAAAACAAGGTGATAAAGCTAAAAATGGGGTACACATAGCTCAAGATAGGGTTCCAAGTTAGCATGCATACAAATGACATCAATTTTGAGGTAAAAGGCCAAAAAGGGGCTTGAATAAGAGCTAAAATGGAACACACTAAGGTAGGGACACAAAAATTTGTGTAAATTGTACAAGGTTACAATGTATGATGCTAAATTTAGCTCCCACTCTAGCAAGAGTATGAGCATACACACATTCAATAAAGTAGAAGAAAGAGAGAAAGATATGAACAACTGGGAGTAAGATTTAAAGGAGATAAGACATCACTAAATTCAAGGAAACAAGCTCTCGAGATTAGGATCTTAACTCACACAATAACATACAAGGATACACAAAACAAGACAAGGACACATAGATGACAAAAAGATAGACACAAAAAAAAGATGCAAAAAAGGGGTTAGTAGAAAAACTAAAGGCTCTAAGTCATCTAGTTGAAGAGACCTCGATAATCAAAATGTTTCAACTATTGATATCACTTTTAATATGTTATTGGAAGAGCATAAGTGGTCACTATATACACCTAAAAATGGTTTGAAGATAATTAATTAAATAGGCAATTATTTAATTAATCCCCCTTTCCAATTTAATTGAATTCATTAGCAATTTGATTAAATTCTCCCATTCATCTACTTGTTAATAAATCTAAGGATTTATTTAATAGGTTCATTTCAATAGTCCCCTTTGATTAATTAATCCTCCCCCAATTTAATTCATTCCTTCTAATCCCCTAATTAATTACAACAAATCAATTTATGAGTTGTTGAAAGTTAATTAGCCTTTTCCTATTATTTGAATTTTTAAATTCAAATTACCCACATGCATCTTAACCTCCTTATCCTAACCTCCTATGGTGTGGATATTCTCCCCTTGAGACACATGGCACTTATGCCACATGTCTCCTCCCTTGGACACTTTCCCTCTTATGAGCAAGGCTCCTTGGCACTTGTCACCATATAGATGACAAGTGTCCCTCCCTCCAACCTCCTCCAATTTCACCCTTGATGTCTTTAGACTCAATCTTGATCGTTGATTCCTACCACCTCACCCCTGGCCTTGGAAATCCTATAAATATCCCCCATTTTGGAGCACAAAATATGCCATCTCATATCATTTCATGCATTGTTACTATAGGCATATCCATTCTAGCAAATCATTTAAGCATTGTTATTATAGGCAATTACATCTTAGATCTAGCTTAATTTGATCATTTTCTAGCATAATTGTTGAATCATGTAGCTTAATCAATCTCCATTCTAGCTTAATTGCATCATCGTCATAGCTTAATCATGCATATCATTAGCTTAATTAGCCTCTTGGATCAATCTAGCATAATCAATCTCATCTAGCTTGCATATCATATCATTTTAAATCCTTCATCTAGGTGTAGTCAAGTCACTGGGATTGCTTATCCAGATCTAAGAGAAAATCCATACTCGCATCTCTTAGGAGGCGATAGGTTGCTTTGTCATGGTTTATCTTTCATTTTATTTCAATTTGCTAACCATGCTTGTAATGATCTATCGAGTGTTTGTGTTGCAGCTGCAAGTACCCTACTTCACACACACGACATTTTGGCACCCACCGTGGAGCCTAGCCCCTTTGATCTTTAACAAGTTTGCTTGCAAGAAATCTCATTAACAGGTTGATTAGCTCTTTCAACGTACAAATTAGCTCTCTCGGGTTCCACATTCGTGTTCTTGGCCTCATTTGTAGCATTTCGACACCTCAAATGGCATTTTGGGGAGATTTCTTAACTTCATTTTTATGTTTTTTTATACTTTAGCGCTTTCAGTCTATACTATAGTATTTTTGGTCTTTCTTGCAGTGCTTTTGGTTTGTTTTGCAACGCTTTTGGTCAATTGTACAATGCTTCTGGTCAATTCTGCAGCATTTTCGGTCAATTCGACAACATTTCTGGTGTTTAGAATAGCGTTTTTGGTTAATTTGACAAATTTCTTGGAACATTTGATAGTGTTCTTGGTCAATTTGATAGAGTTTTTCAGTTTTTCATTAATTTTTCTAATGTGGTATTATGCATTCCTCATTTATGCTTTTGGACTTTCATTTTCCCAAACCTAATTTGTAGTTTGTTGATTTTGCAGGTACTTGTTTCGCTGTGAAAGATCGGAGTCATAAACCATTTCATCATCAAAGAATGCAATATAAACTACTAACTTTGTTTGTAGACATGAGATTTTGCACTTATTTTTTACAAATTAGGCACATAAGATTAATTACAATGGAAATGAACAAACATGTCTTTTGTGTTTTTGATGATAGGCGAGTATGCTCTCAATTTTCTTAGGTGATCAGAAAGCTAGACTTATATTTTCTTTTCAATAGTGCATATCTTTAGCGGACCTACCCTCCCAAGGAGCCTATAAGGCCAAAGCCATTAAGGCTGGTGAGAGGGGAATGACCCAAGTGGGAACGGCTAACGCCAAGTACTCCAACCCACTATAAAATAAATATGATTTGATGAAAATCAAGTCAACGATAGTGCTCAGGAATATCTCTCCTTCGTACCTTCAGGTATATCAAACCTTGGTTTTCAAGGCTAGGAGACCTCTTAATTGAGTTTATACCCCGACGCACCGAATGAATCCCTTACTAGTTCCAATTAAAATTAAAAGCTACCCAGTTTACCTCTAAACATCATTAAATTCTTAGTTCGTGGAGGGGGAAGAATCTCTCCTTAAGACACTCACCATATGTCCCTCTTGAGACCTTATTGCTAGGCTCATATTGGGACTCCACTAGCTCTTGCAAAGGAAAAAACATGGGTGCCCTTTAGGGGGTGACAAGGTTGTGTGAGCTGACAGGGTACCAAGTGTGGGCTAAGAACTAATAATGAAGCCAATCTCCTTAGGATAGACTGAATGATGTGTTTTCAATTGTTCAAAACCCGTGAAAACTTGGGCTTTCTTTAAAGCTTCTTGAACATACACTTTATGAGTCCTTTGGACAAAAATACAATCTGAATTATGTGTTTGTAAGTCAAGTCAAGATATCATCCATTTAAATACAACAAAAATTGCAAACTCAAACTTCAAATTGTCAAATTTACAAGTTTCACAGTAGATTAGCTCTTTCGGTCCAAATAGTCACTCTCACAGTCAAACAGTAGCTCTCACGGTCCAAACAGTCGCTCTCACAGTCCAAACAATAGCTCTCACGGTCCAAGCAATCGCTCTCACAGTCCAAATAATAGTTCTTTCAGTCCAAACAATAGCTCTTTTGATCTAAACAGTAGCTCTCACGGTCCAAACAGTCGCTCTTTCAGTCTAAATAGTCGCTCTTTCAGTCTAAATAGTCACTCTTTCAGTCCAAACAATAGCTCTTTATGTCCACATAGTAGCTCTCACGATCCAAACAATCACTCTTTCAGTCCAAATGGTAGCTCTCGCGGTCTAAATAGTAGCTCTCACGGTCCAAACGTTAGCTCTCTTGGTATGAATGTTAGCTTTCTCATATTTCAACATTAACTCTCCAAGGTTGAGCTTGCTAGGTATAAACATCAATTTTCTCATTCTACACATCAACTCTCGAGGTCAAAATAACCATTGTCTAAGTTCTAACATCACTAGTTTAAACTTCAGAGTTCTTGGTCTAAACAACAGATCTTCTTGTCTAAACAACAACTCTCTTGGTCTAAATAGTAGCTCTTCTAGTCTAAGCATCAACTCTTTTGGTCTAAAAAACAACTCTCTTGGTTTAAACAACATAGTTTCTGGTCTAAACAACAACTCTCTTGGTCTAAACAACAACTTTCGTGGTAAAAAAAACAACTCTCTTAGTTTAAACAATAGAGTTCTTAGTCGAAATGTCAACTCTCTTGGTCTAAACGTCAACTCTCTTGGTCTAAACATTAGCTCTTCTGGTCTAAACGTCGGCTCTTTTGGTCTAAACGTCGGCTCTCTTGGACTAAACGTCGACTCTTTTAGTCTAAATGTTAGCTCTCTTGGTCGATTCTAAACTTCACTTTTTTGAACTTTAGAGTCACTGCACTACAAAATAGCATTTTTGGTATGTTCCTCAGCATTCTTGGTCAGTTTGTTAGCATTTCTGGTCAGTATAGTAGTGTTTCTGGTTATTATAGCAGCATTTTTGGTAAGTTTGTTGACATTTCTGGTCAGTTTGTCAGCGTTTCTGGTGAGTATAGCAGCATTTGTTGTCAGTATAGCAACGTTCTTGGTCAAATTGTCAACGTTTCTAGTTAGTTTGTCAACGTTTCTAGTCAGTTTGTCAACGTTTTTGGTCCATATAGCAACGTTTCAGTCATTATAGCAACATTCTCGGTAAGTTTAGCAGCGTTTCTAGTCATTTTGTTAGTGTTTCTGGTAAACTACACCAAAATTAAAAAATAAAAGCATCCCATTTCTCAGACAGTCAAACATAGAGACTAGGTCATCTTCTCAGGTCACTCAGTCAAGTTATCTTTTGTTAAAATAGATTCAAAGCTAGGCACACTAAGGTTCTCAAGTATTCGTCTCCAACAAGTTTAAGATCTAACATCTCAAAGTGCAACACCATATTTTCTTTGATAAACTGATCATTCAAACATAGTTTCTTATTCAGATCCATCATCCTTTATCATGAAACTACAACGCTTGATCAGGATAACCTCATCCCATATCATAGGATATATCATTCCTATTGGACTTGGTCTTATCAAAATCATCTACATTGCACTCTAACCTAAAATCGAAAAACTTACAAACTTACAAATACTTGAATTGTCTTTTTGTGTCATATCACTCTATCATATCTACGTTGACAGTTGGTCACTTATCAAAACACCTTTTAGACAATCAAATCCCTACACAACATTCAACACACATGTATGCCCATTTTAACTAGAACACAGAGGCGTAAGATTGCATACACGGAAACAAAAACATTCGAAATAGCCGAAGATCATAGAAACATGGAATACTAAAGCAAAATACAAGAAGAAGACATAACAAGCCAACATATCAGAGAAATCAAACAAGTCCAAAATCAAAAGGCAACTATGTCAAAACCTCACAAGGATTGAAATGCATCTCCAAAGAAAGGTGGCTCCTTTATGCAACTCTTAAAGAGATCCCTAAGGGATTTTGCTGAGGAAGATCAAAATCGCGCACCTATGTCTAGCAATGGCTCATCCCCCCATAAGAAAATTGACTCTCCAAAGGCATCTATTCCTACACCTCTTGAAAACTTACAAGAACCTTCCATAGCATCCTCACCAAGCAATATACCCAAGGATAAAGTTCCCCAAGAGATATCCATAATCAAACCTATTTCAGAAGATCCTATTCAAATCCCGTCTCCTTCACATTTAAGCATTGATTTCTTGCAACATCCCCATCCCCATTAAATGTGTCCTAATAGATGGGGTAGCTGGCTTAAACATTTTCTCATTGAGTCTTGTACATGCTCTAGGTTATTTTGAAGATGCAGTTGATCCCCCAAAAAAGATCACATTCAAAGTGTTCCTCTAAAGGGATTGTGGTATTACCCATCAGAGTTGGACCTTTGCAGAAAGACACAACATGCCAAGTTCTAGACTTGGATTTATCATACAACATACTCTTGGGAAGACCATGGATACATGACATACAGGCTATTCTATCCACATATTATCAATGCCTAAAATTTCATACAATGAGGAGGAAATCATGATCTCAATAGACTCAAATGCATTACAGTGTTGTAGTATTATGAAACCAGTCCCAGAGGTTATTGTTCCACATAACAGAGAGGCATCATCTTCAAGCACACAATCCCAAGGAAAACCATTTGCCTCAATTTTGTCAAGTATAAAAAAGAAATGCATCTAAGAGATCTAGGAAACAGAGAATATTCACTATCACATATACCACTTTCTCCTAAATCTTATGAAAAACCATCAAACTCTAAACAACAACCCATTGTGAAAAATATTTCTATATTTGATGAAGCATTCGTTAGTGTTGGAACCTTATTTGAAGAAATAAAAGACAAAGATGTACTACAGACAAAGAAAAGGAAGGAAGGTATTCTAGAACCAACAGAACCTCATACTCAGCAAGCTATAGACAAATCAAGCTTAGGGTATGGACAATTTATTCTACAAGAGGATACATCTTCTAGGCAACAAAAAGATGAATATGATACCAAACAAGAGCAACTTGAAATTGCAAGGGAAGAAGAAGATGTAGGTGTTGATGTAGTTCATATGTATGCAGGGCAAATGTTAGGAACTATCCCACTTGAACTAGAATCACATTTAGCTGACTTGGACTTAATTGAGGACGATCAAGAGCTACTTGCAAGAGGTCATTCTGATGAGAGTATCATTCTAGACATGGAAATACATACTGAAAGCTCTGACATCTCTATCATGACCCCTAATATCTTTGAAACAATTCAACCTGAGGATCCTTTACCCTTAATCCATCCTAAACTTATGGATTGGGAAAATGAAAAACATACTACCATTGATACCTTTCCTAATGACCATGCCATATCCTTATATCTTAATGCAATCGAACCCATGACAACTTTCACCAGGAATTTCAACAACGCATCTTCCAGTCAAGTGGGTGCCAAATCTCCTAGTCGCAAAAATGACAATAAAGAAAACAATATCAGGTCTACTGCTGAAAACCATTTATTGGCAACATTTGATCGAGAAAAAGTAAAAAGAAAGGATGCATCAAACAGTGAAAACCTCCTCGAGGTGCCGAAAGATGGGAGATTTGACACCTTACCTGAATACTATCAAGAGAGGTCATCTATCCTGATAGAACCAACAAAGGCAGTTAACATTGGCACAACTGATCACCCAAAGATTCTACATCCAGCAACCTCTCTATCAGAACAAGAAGGGCAAAAATATTTGGAACTCTTCAAAATACGACAAATCAATTTTTCCTAGTCATATGCAGACATTCTAGGATTAGATCCAGATCTTATAATGCATCACCTGGATGCTAGTCCAAGAGAAGGCATCAATAATGGAACACAACATGGATCAAGAGCAGACATTCTATTCATCACACCGCAAGGTCACACAATTCCAAAGGCATATAAATTAAGTTTTTCATGCACCAACAATACAACAAAATATGAAGCTTTGGTCATAGGAATCAAAATGGCTATAGAATGGAACATTACACAGCTACAGGTATTTGGAGACTCTCAGCTCGTCATCAATCAAATCAATAACGATTGTCAAACAAAAGATGAAAAGCTAATGCCTTATAAAAAGATGGTTGATGATGTCAAGAAATACTTTGTCGAAATGACATTTCAGCAGATTTTGAGGAATGACAACAAAGTAGCAGATGTCATGGAAACACTTGCTTCTCTATTGCAGACACGGGAAAATAAAGAGTGTTACGAATTCCTGGTGGAAGAGTTGTTTTACCTTGCACATAATTGTCCTGATTCGCAAACTATCTGTCACCTTGTTGGACATGATTCAACCCACTATGGCCAAACTTATACATACCTGAAAGATAATATCCTCCCTCCTAACTTGTCAAAGAACCAAAAGAGAATCTTTATTCACCAATCTTCCCATTATATTATTGTCGCGGATACCCTTTTTAAACGAGGTCTGGATAGTACTCTCTTAAGATGTCTCAAGCAATAAGAATCTAAGAAGGCCTTAAATGAATTCCATAATGACATTTGTGGCACTCATTCAAGTGGTCTTACTCTTTCGAAAAAACTCATACAGTTGGGCTATTATTGGCCAACTATGGAACAAGATTCTTTTCAAATAGCAAAAACATACAAACAATGTCAGATCCATGGAAATTTAATTCATGCACCAGCACAAGAACTTCATGCTTTGGCAACATCTTGGCCTTTTTGCCAATGGGGTCTTGATCTAGTAGGAAAGATAAATCCTCCTTCATCCAATGGTCACAAATTTATCCTTGTAGCTACAAAATATTTTGCAAAATGGATTGAGGCAGTACCTCTCACAAATATCACAGGAAAACAAATTGCTACATTTATCTTGAACTACATCATATGTCGCTATTGTTGGGATCTAAGAACACTGAGAGGTGGGGTGAATCAGTTTTCTACTGGTAAATGAAGATTTTAAGCCTTTATACCAAACACATATAAATCGGTAAACAAATAAACATATAACTTGAAGCATATAAACCATCCACATAAATGAACACCATAACACACAAAATTTATACGTGGAAAACCTCAATGAGGAAAAACCACGGTGGGATTTGTGACCCACAATATCAATTCACTAGCCATATGAAAGGATATTACATATAATGGGGACCTGCACTTGTAGGAAGGCACACTACCTAGAGCACACTGCTCGTCACTAAAGAGTCTCACTAACTACAAGCTTGTGCTGAAGTAAACCAATGAAAATGAACTCAAGAATGCATCTGCTATGCCAAATAGAGTTTCAATTATAGCTCTACTTAGTACCGGTTCATAAACTTGAACTCTTTTACTGGTATCTCTTCTCCTCCAGGAATGCTTTCCAACCTATCCACATATCATTGCATGATATTACATTCGCATACAAAATGATCTACATACATGTACTTCGCATTATACAGTTCTGCTATATATCACCTATCTCCTTATCAATTTATATCTCTCATATATACAAAATGACCTAGCGAACTGACCTATATACCCATTACAAACAATATGTCTTATGTCGGCTTACAATACATTACAAAATATATCCAATGTCGGCCTCGACAATAATTACAAAATGATTTATTAAATAAATCCTTGATGTCGGCTTCCTTCAAGTACTGATGTTGGTGTCGGTGTCGATGTAGCCTTGGATACTCCAATGTCGGTATCTATCGGTATATGCTTCCTAATGTCGGTGTATTACTTCCATCCAATCTTGTTGCCATCAATGACAATAAAATGAATCTAATTAGTGTCAATTGCCAACATCTATGAAATACCCATGACCATTATCATTGATAATGGGCGACTGTTCAAGAACCAAGATGTACCAGAGCTATGTGAGAAATTCAAGATCAAACACAGATTTTCCACACCCTACTATCCACAAGGGAATGGGCAAGCAGAAGCATCAAACAAAACTATTCTAAAAATTGTCAAAAAGATAGTAAATGAAGCTGGCAGAGATTGGCATATTCAATTGAACCCTACTCTATGGCCCTATCGTACCAGTATCCACACACCAACAGGCACCACACCTTTCTCTCTTGTCTATGGATCAGAAGAAATACTGCCAATATAAGTAGAGATACCTTCTCTACGAGTATCATTAAAAGGCTTTATCCCAAATGAAGAACAACGAGTATCTAGATTGCAAGAGTTAGAATTGATCCATGAACGAAGACAAAATGCATTTGATCATTTGAAGGTGTATCAACAAAGAATGTGCCGAAGTTATAATCATAAGGTCAAACCACGATTCTTTCAAGTTGGAGAACTAGTACTCAAGGAAAATCTATGCAACTATTCAGATAGATAAAAGAAAGGGAAGTTTGAACCAAACTGGTTGGGTCTGTTTGTGGTCACAACAGTATTTGGGTCAAGAGAATATCAACTATCAACACAAGACAAGGATCAGTTTGATGAGCCAATCAATAGCATGCATCTAAAGAAGTTTTATGTCTAAAAAAGAAGAAAAATAGAAAATAGTGGAAAAGCAAAAAAATCCAAAAATAGTGAAAAAGCAGAAAATACAAAAACAGTGGAAAATCAGAAAATACAAAAACAATGAAAATAGAAAAAAAAATCAAATATGAGAAAAAGTGCAATAAAAACAGACGGTGAAAACCTGGGAACGAGCACTATCAATCAGCTAGCTCTTCCATCTATTAGTTCATACATCCTTTTGCTTGCGTTTCATTTCCATCAGCGTTGTTCATATCTATAATAAAGCCTTTGTGCATACGTATGCATCACGGGTGATTTCTCACCATGGTTTGGATCATTGGGTATATCATAATAAATTTGTTTCTAGGCTTGGGGCACAATCCTATACCTAGCTGGGGGCACACTTTTTGATCAGTTTGAGCTTAATCAAACATGTAGAGAAATAGTTAGGCAACTCTTGTCAAGAAAAAAAATGAGACACATCCAACGTTGAACACAAGATCAAATTGTCAACCATCAAGCTATCACATGTCAGTCTAAGCATATCACACACTTTTCAATGGATGATATCTTCTGGATAATGCTTTTAACACTTTAGTTCAACTTTTATATCTTGATTTTCGCTATCATGATTTCTGAGTGACTCCAGTATGTCTTTGACTAAAGAAACATAGAAGGAACATGGTATCTTTCTTACCTGTTGTCTGAAAATTAATAATTAATATGTGCAAATTTGTCTCAGGATATTATCATCGGAGTATCATTGAAGACATTTCTGATTTGCATATAGAAGTGGTTAATACCGCCTGTTTTACACAAGCAACGCTCAGGTCATCTTGGTTCAATTATACCTTGATTCTTGTGCTAACTTGCAATATCAAAATCAAGGAAAGTAGTGTTCAAGTCATCATGGTTTAATTATACCATTGGTGTTTGCACTCACTTCCCACATTTTAAAAAGCTCAATGATGAAACAAAGCAATAACCCAATGACTAGTCCGATTGCAGCATTGCATTTAGTTCGCATTTGCATTTGCATTTAGCTTGCATTTCATTCTTGCATAGGATCACAAAAGCTCATCTTATCCAAGGCCACATCTATCGCAGGAATCATCAATGTATCATCATAGGTGTATACACAATCAACATGATGACTCATCTCTCTCCATATATTGTCAACCCAACACAAATGTTATGCTACTCCCTCAAGTATGCCAACATTAGCATATCTAAATCTTCCTAAGCTACATGATATCAACAAACTATCAGTTCTTTATCCAATCAATCTTATTAATTCTTTCAATCAATCTCATCTGATCCATTCTATCATGCCTTATACAAGACGTATCTTTCTTGGAACTAGACATCCTAATCAAGTCTTATATAGGATATATCGTTCCTGAAACCAAACGCTTTGATCATCTTTGTCTTATATAGGAGGTGTCATTCCTGAAACTAGACTAAATCTCGATCTTATCAATCTAATCAATCTTGTTGAAATCAATCAAGGTCTATCAACCATCACATTGTGAAGCATCATCGTGATCAAAGAACTCGCACTTTCATCAATCAACGTTGCAGAAATCACATCATTTATAATTGAGAAATCAATTTCACAAAGATTCAAACACTCCAAATGTCAATTATCTCAATTGATCTCCCGAGGAGGCATCATCGTACCGCAATTTATCAATCAATATCTGGGGCATCCTATCAAACCAATATCACATCAACATCATCAAAATGATATTATTCTTTGAATCAATGCGTCATCACACCTCACTTCAAAGAGGGGAAAAATGTATACACCTAAAAATGGTTTGAAGATAATTAATTAAATAAGCAATTATTTTTTTAATCCCTCTTCCCAATTTAATTGAATTCATTAGCAATTTAATTAAATTCTCTCATTCATCTACTTATTAATAAATCTAAAGATTTATTTAATAGGTTCATTTCAATAGTCCTCTTTGAATAATTAATCCTCCCCCCATTTATTTCATTCTTTCTAATCCCCTAATTAATTAAAACAAATCAATTTATGAGTTGTTGAAAGTTAATTAGCCTTTTCCTATTATTTGAATTTTTAAATTCAGATTACCCACATGCATCTTAACCTCCTTATCCTAACCTCCTATGGTGTGGATATTCTCCCCTTGAGACACATGGAACTTATGCCACATGTCTCCTCCCTTGGACACTTTCCCTCTTATGAGCAAGGCTCCTTGACACTTGTCACCATAGAGATGACAAGTGTCCCCCCTACAACGTCTTCTCCAACCTCCTCCAATTTCACCCTTGATATCTTCAGATTCAATCTTGACTATTGATTCCCGCCACCTCACCCCTGGCCTTGGAAATCCTATAAATATCCCCCATTTTACAACACAAAAGGATCCCATCTCATATCATTTCATGCATTGTTACTATAGGCATATCCATTCTAGCATATCATTTAAGCATTATTATTATAGACAATTGCATCTTAGATCTAGCTTAATTTGATCATTTTATAGCATAATTGTTGAATTATATAACATCCTAACATCCTATACACATATTTTGCATCCACCAATCCGTACAAGAAAGTATAAAGGTCTGAAACACGTGATATGTAGCAAATTGCACGGAAAACTATGATAGCTTTATTGCCAAATCCTCCAAAAATGCATCAACAACCATTGCCTCAGTTAGAGAGAGGCTTATATAGACCAAATGCAACTTACCAACTAGCCATAACCATCTTTTGAACCATATGGCCATTGGAATACAAATTTTGCAAAAGTTGCCAACAAAAATGCAAAAGTTGTCATGCACGTTTTGCAACATTGACAACATTGTACTCTAGCCTATCAAACTCACCTAGACACATGTCAATCATGACAAATAGGCCATATATGGCTCAAATATGACAAATACATTGATCTCATCCATTTTTGCACACTTGGGTGACCATTGACCACTAGTTGACCAAATAGGTCCTGATAGGTTACAAAGCACAAAATGGCATGAATGCCTTGCATCTTATCAAAACATCATGAAATAGTCCAATGGACCTTATTACATCACAAAAACATGAAACAACACAAAAACAAAAGACTATGATCCTCTTGAGCCTCCAAGTGCTCCTGCACCAAGTGCCTTGATTGATTAAGAGATGACTAATGTGATGGGTTTTCAGACTGCACATGAGATCTGGAAGAAGCTAGAGACCTTGTATGAAGGAGATGAATATGTTAAAGTTACTAAGTTGAAACGATTGAAAGGGAAGTATGAAGCATTGAAGATGGCAGAAGATGAAAATATATCAACCTTTATGGCTAAGATGAACGAACTTGTTATGAATATTAGATGTACTGATGGAACCTTTGAAGAAGATGAGATTGTTGCTAAGGTGTTGAGATCATTGCCTCCTGCTTATAAACACACGGTGGCTGCTATTGATGAGATCTGGAGTGTGACTATTGTGATTATAGATATGTTGGTTGGGAAGCTTACTGCATTTGAGTTGAGCGAATTTGAAGAATCACATGGGAAATTAGAGACTGCATTTAGAGCCTCTATATCCAGGAAGCATAAGTATGATCTAGGAGAAAGTTCTTGTTGGGTATCCAGATTTTAAAGAGAAAATAGAGATATGGAAGAGCAAGAAAGAGAATTGGATGAGCTTGAATCCCTTATTGCTTAGAGATAGCCTAAAGGATCTAGTAAGTATGATGGAAAGTTACCTTTGAAATGTTTCTCTTGTAATAATATAGGACATTTTGCTTTTAGGTGCCCTGAGAGAATGTCTAGATATGATAAGTGTGATAAATTTGAAAGGCATGATAGATCTGATAAGAATGATAGATATGAGAAGTATGATAAGTATGATAATCCTTATAAGCCCTACCAGAAGTACATAAATTAGAAGAGATGCTATTATGTTGTTGATGAAGGTGTAAAAAATGAGGAATCAGAGAATGGGAATTCAAAAGACTAATTTGTATTTATTGCTATCAAGGAAGATGATCTGGTATCAGTGAATCCTACAAGCTACATTGTTGATGAAAAATCTTTGGTTGCTAAGATTGAAGAGAAATATGAATGGGTGATTGACAAAGGTTGTTCACATCATATGATAGATGATAAAAGTAAATTTGTGAATATGGAAAGGTATGATGGTGGTATAGTGAGATTTGGTGATGAAAAAGCTTGTGTGATTTGTAGTAGAGGTTCTATATCTTTCAGTGGTAAGAATAATACTAATGATGTCTTGTATGTTGAAGGATTGAAGCATAATATTTTGAGTGTTGGACAGATGGTTGACTTTGCAATTCAAGAATGGTAAATGTAAGATCCTAAATGCCTTCGGTATAGAGATTGCATCAGGTACTAAGACTAAAGGTAATATATTTCACTTGAATGCCAGTGAGAAAAGTTGTTTGATTTCTCAAATTGATGAGAGTTGGTTGTGGTATAGGAGAATGTGTCATGTTAATTTTGACTACATGGGAAGGATAAGTTCTAATCAAGTTGTTAGAGATATGCCTAAGATTGTGAAGCCTGCTAATCCAGTATGTAAGGAATGTTAGATGGGAAAGCGAACAAAAATTTAATTTAAGAGAAAGTTGTATTCATCTAATGGATTGCTAAATCTTGTTCATACTAACTTATATGGTCCTACTAGAGTGAGAAGCATGCAGGGAGATAGATATTTCATGTTGCGAATTGATGATTATTCAAGGATTGAAGCTGAAGTGCCTCAAATTTGACAGAGGAGGATAATTTACTTCAGGAGAGTTTGATACATTTTGTGAGAGGAATGGAATTAGAAGACAATTATCTTCTCCTAGAACCCCTCAACAAAATGAAGTTGTTGAAAGGAAGAACAAAACTATCTTAGATGTTGCAAGGACTATGTTGATTGAAGGAAATGTTCCATAGACCTTTTGGAGAGAAGTTGTTAGCACTATTGTTTACACATTCAACCGGGTGCATATTAAAGGTGATTCCAATAAGACTCCTTATGAGCTATGGTTTGGACATGTTCCTACAGTTAGATATTTCAAAAATTTGGAAGTAAATGTTATATCAATAGAGATGAGAGTATAGGAAAGTTTGATGCAAGATGTGATGAATGAATCTTCTTGGGATATTATACTAAGAGAAAGGCCTACCGGTGCTATAATAAGAGACTGAAGAAGATAGTTGAGAGTGCAAATGCAAAGGTACATGAATTTATTGGAAAGCAGATTAGAGCATGTGGAAATGATTTTGATGATGAAGATATTCCTAAGCCTATGCAGACATAGATCTCGAAGCAGATTGATCCGGTGGAGACAGGTAATCCGGATATTGCTGCTACCGATGAAGAAGTGCAAGAGCCTAAAAATCAAAATAGTTTGAAGACTCCGAGGTATGTGAGATTGAACCATTCAGAAAATCAGATTTTTGGTGATAAGAGTAAAGGTGTGATGACTAGGAAAAGGATTGTTGCTGAAGCAATATGTTTGATTTGAAATATTGAACCTAAGGATGTTGCAGAAGCATGTAAAGATGAAAATTGGATAAAAGCAATGGAAGAAGAGTTGAATCAGATTGAAAAGAATAACACTTGGGAGCTTGTTTCAAGATTTAAAGATAAGAATGTGATTGGTACTAAATGGGTGTTCTGGAATAAACTAAATGAAGCCGGTGAAGTTGTCAAAAACAAAGCAAGATTGGTATGCAAAGGGTGTTCTCAGATGGAAGGTATTGATTAGGAGGAGATTTTTGCTCTTGTAGATAGAATTGAAGTTGTTAGATTGTTGCTTTCATATGCTACTTACAAGAATTTTAAGGTATATCCGATGAATGTCAAGCCAACCTTTTTGAATGGTGATCTTGAAGAGGAAGTCTACATTGAGTAATTAGATAGATTTTCTTTATCAGATGAAGGAGATATGGTATGCAAATTGAAGAAATATTTGTATGGATTGAAGCAAGCCCCTAGAGCCTAGTATACAAGCCTGGATAAGTATTTGTTGAAGTTGGGATTCTATAAAGGTACTGCTGATAGTAATTTGTACTTAAAAGTTGAGAATGATAACATTTTGATTGTTGAAGTCTTTGTTAATGATATCATTTTTGGTGGTGATGATGATTTGAGTATGAAGTTTGGTGATGATATGCAAAAGGAATTTGAGATGTCTATGATAGGTGAGATGAAATTATTCATAGGATTGCAAATTACTCATATCGATAAAGGTATTTTCATTTCTCAATCTAAGTATGTGAAGGAATTTTTGAAGAAGTTTGGATTAGCTGATTCTAAGCCTGTTGGAACTCCTATGGTGATTGGATGCAAGTTGTCTAAGAATGATGAATCTCAAAAAGTTAATCAGACTTTCTATAGATCTATGGTTGGTGGATTATTGTACTTAACTCAGACTAGACTAGATATTATGCATGTCGTTTGTCTTTGTGCTAGATTTCAGTCAGATCCTAAAGGGACTCATGTTACTATTGTGAAGAGGATTTTCAGATACTTTAAGGGGACTATTGAGTATGCTCTATGGTATCCGAAGAATGATGATTTCCTTCTATGTGCCTACACTGATGTTGATTGGTTTGGTGATGTTGATGACCCAAAGAGCACTATCGATGGAGCATTCTTATTGGAAAAGAAGTTGATTTCATGGTCTAGTAAGAAATAAGATGTTGTATCTTTGTCTATAGCTAAAGCTAAATATATTGCTACTGCTAGTGACTGTACTCGGGTAGTTTGGATGAAGTAGATGTTGAAGGATATTAGAGTGATTTATGATGAGCCTACTGTTATATGTTGTGACAATTCAAGTGTTATCAATATTTCAAACAATCTGGTGTTGCATTCTAAAGCAAAGCATGTTTCAATAAAGTATCATTTCTTGAGGGAGAAGGTCAATGATGAGGAAGTTAGATTGGAATATGTATCTACAAAGGATCAGATTGTAGATATTTTCGCTAAGCCTTTGCCTACAGATACATTTGTCTATTTGAGAGACAAGTTAGGGGTCTCTGCCCCCTCTTGTTTAGAACTAGATGCATGGAGTTGCATCAATCCAGTGGATTTCAAAGCCTTATCCTTTTATCTAGGTTGATTAGTTGGTGCTGCTAATCAATCAGAGTAGTCAGTGTGTGATTTTGATGTTCGATTGTGGGCTTATCCTAAGGGGAAGAATGTATTTCTTAAAAGATGTGTTTTGGGAGAGAGAGTATAATTGGTATTCTATCTTTGGCATTGCTTCCAAAGGGGGAGAGAGTCATGTGAAAAACTGTTTTAGCTTAGGAGCTTTGTGTGCATGAACTTAGGATGAGTTTGTTGCAGATTGTTGGTGTTGATTTATTTCCTTTGCATTGATTATTTTTCACATTCATATGTTGCCATCAACTCCAAAGAACGAGATTGTTGGATATTGTTGCTGCTAGGATATGTTGTTGTCATTGATGTCAACATATTCTTATGTTGTTGTGAGTTTGGTGTTCTGGTGATTGCATTGAGATGATATGGATGATTTATATGTTTGGGATGTTGGAATACTTTATTCCTTATTGATCATATTATTTGATTCAGTTTGTAGTTCAGTCTTTCTATGCAGTGGTTGTTGGCAAATTCACACTCCAATGAGAAATTGTAGGTGATTGAAGGTTTTGTCACTGATGGCAACCTTGCAATCATATGATATTGGCAAGACAAATATACCGGCATCGACAATAACAAACTCTACACCGATAGATAGAACACCGACAGTGAAAGGAAGGATACCGACACCCAGGCCGACAGGAATTTTGTTTATAATATATTTTGTAATTAATTGTAAAATCATTGTAAGTCGACATGGCGAGTTGCAACATGACTCATATATGTATGAGATCATTGTAGAACATTTAGAAATATAGGATAGGAAAAATTATACAGACCTAACATGCAAATTATAGGTTAAGGGTTTATGTATGAAGCAGAGCTAAAACCGGTACTAGATCTGGCATAGCAGATGCTAATTTGAAGCAGTATAAGACATTGGATTTGTATAATCCATTTTTGTAAGTCAGTGTGACTTCCTTTGTAATTGAGCAGTGAGCTTTAGGCACTTGGCCTTCCTGCATGTGCAGGCCCCTCTTGTAAAACAGTAATATTCCCTTATTGGCTAGTAAGTGAATATTGTGGGTCACAAATCCCACTGAGGTTTTTCCCACATCGGGTTTCCTCGTTAAACTACTGTGTTATGGTGTGCTTTTTATGTGGATGTTGTTATTCTTGTTTATTGCAGTATTTCTGGTTTATCGATACACATTATTGATATGCTTTACATGTTTTAAATCAAGTAAATTCATTAACCGGTTAGATACTGATTCACCCCCCCTCTCAGTATCTTTGGGAATCCTAACAGTGATTGGCAGAGTTTGGTGTTAGATCCAATCAGCTTTTGTATGATCATATATTTGGTTGCGGATTTGGGAGAAGGTTTTGGATGTTTATGTGCATATCTTCAGTTCAGATGGTTTGTGATTTGGTTATTTGCAAGCTATCTTTCTAGTCCAAATTGTTGTTGTTGAGTGTTCCTATGAGTTAGAATGTTGATTGATGAAGATTTGCATATGTGGTGTTGGTGTAGCTATTGTGTGTTGGCATTGTGTTGCCACTGATGTCAATCGGTGTAGCACAATGTAGGACAACCAGTATGGGAGAATAGTTGATATGATGTTAGTGCTATAAACTGGTAGTGTGGACAGTGAAGCCACCAGGTAAATATGTTGGAGTAACTAGTTTACATGTCAGTATTGAGAAGAAGGAACCGATTTGTGTGTATGCATGTTGATGCTAAACAAGCATGATAGAGAAATGACGAGTGATAAGGATTGGAAAGCATGTGATCGATAGAGCTCATTGCAGTATGATCTAATGAAAGGTTAGCAGTGAACCGGTATGTTAGTGTGAGGTCATCTAGCAAGACTCCCATCGGATGAAATGAAGGTTGACAAAAAGTTTGTTTCTTCAGTAAGCAAAGATGACATATGGAAAAGGTATTGGGACATATGTCAAGTTGGAGACATATCCTCTCTTTAGTGAAGTCACATCATTACCGACAAGTGACATAGATCTTCCTCTACCGGTGTTTAGCAGTTGAAGTGAAGTTGTCTATTCCTCCTCCTGATAAATGGTAATACCTTGGTTATCCCACAACATACATGTCATACATCATGACTCTCCAGGATAAGATAGTCAGAGTAAGCAAAGGCAGGTGATTGGATGCATAGACTAGATGACTAAATTGAAAGATGAGGAATCCTCTAGAGGATGAGATCAGAGATGTACACTGGATCAACATGTGAACTCAAGATGTGCTACAAGGATAGAGAAGGAAGTGTTGAGATGATGGGTTTGCCGATGGAAAACCAGTTGAGAAGGGAATCAGTCAGATGAAGATGAATCTCTATAGTTACACACTCGGAGTTACCAAGGCTCAGGTGGAGGTTGTTGTTGCCACCGATGGAGATGGTTGGAGGCTGACAACATGAAGTTATCTAGTGTCCCAATCGGTAAATAAGGTAACCGACATGCAAGAAAGTGAACTGAGAGACAAATGTGAATTGCTCTCAATCTGATGAAGATGCACATGATGAGTCATCCTAGATTACTGTTGAGGACTGACATAGTTGATGATCGGGTAAATGTGATACACTAGCAAGATAGAGATGGTGATGGCAAGAAGGTCAACTGGTAAGGTGAGGCATACTAGTAGGGTTAGATGTCTGGTAAGTGTGCAATGGTTAAGTGCTTGGTTGGTGATCCTATCTAAACCAACACAGAGGTCTAAGTTGAGATGGATATCGTTAGGGATGCCATTTGGAGTTGAAGTGGTAAGCATGCAAAGATCAGTGACAGGTCATGTTGGTGAGGCTATTGGTGTTGGTCGATATTTAATATTGACTGTGACAATCATGAGAAATTACATAAGAGTGTGGCTCAAGGAAAATCAAAGGACACCCCTTAGTGAGTTGATCAAAGCAAGAGATCTAATCAATTTATCATCCTGGAAAAGATAACCATGAGACCATTTAATGTGATGGAGAGAAATGGGTCACTGATCAGTCTATTGTATTTGCTAAAAATAACAAATATGCATTGGAAGCCGCAAGATTGGCAGCAATCGATGACTTGTTGTAGGTCCACAATATCGTAGTAGAGATTTGATTGGATCTAGTACGCCAATTTGGTCAGTGAGAAAACCCTAGCACACAAAATTTCAAACTCACGTTTTGGTGGGAAAGCTCTAATATTTATGTTGATCAAAGATTGAAGTTGGATGATGCTAGTTGGCGAAGAAGAGTGATCTTGAAAAAGGAAAAGAGAAGATAAGATTGAGAAGAGTCAAGGTACTTAACATCTGAAGAAAAGAGCTAGCAAGGAAGGTTAAACTAGTGAGAGGGTTTAACAGTGGCTTAACCGGCAAGAATAGACAAACCAGTAAACTGCCCAAGTGAGTTGCAGAGGTGGAAACCAATGGTGTTCAAGTGAACTAGAAGGTAGTGTAGAGTGAAGCAGTTGTATGTGTGTTTGGGAGAGAAGATATGTCGAGTAGGGAGCAGAGAAAGGATAAACCAATGAGAAGAGTAACCGTTGACAGGTGTATGTTCCGACTGTTCATCCAACAGGTAGAGGTAGGACCCATGTGTTAGAAGCAGCAAGTGAAGGTGAGCAGAGAGATTGAGAGAGAGATAGATGGAAGAGTAGGAGTCAACTGGTGAGGAAAAGGAGGTTTGAAACCGATAGGGTAAATTGTATGTAGTGGTTACAAGATTCACTTATACCCAGACTATTACTTTTGTAATTGACTATGTTCATGATAGATCACTGAGTTGGAGCTCGGTGCAGAGGTTGGTGACCTAAAATAAGGGGTTGGTGCTCCTTGGGTTGGTGCCCTAAACCAGGAGTGGTACTCCTTGGGTTGGTGCCCTAAAGCAGGAGTGGTACTCCTTGGGTTGGTGCCCTAAATGTTGTAACTAAGGTTTTCATTATGAGGCTGGATTGGAGCAGTAGACTCCAGCAACACTTCTCACCGAGGTTTTTCTCATCTTGGGTTTTCCTTGTATATACCGATGTCATGTGATGTGCATTTATGCGTGCTTATTGTATGATATATTTCCTTCTCTTACTGGTAGATTAATTTGGTATTAGGATTGGTAACATATAATCTCTCTTAGGATCAAAAGGTTAAAGAGTTTTGGAAACCATTGATTCATTCCCCTCTAAGTGGCATCTTGTGTTCAACAATTGGTATCAGAGCATAGGTTCCCAGTTGATAAAATTTCTCTAGCTTGGGTATATTCTTGTGTTAGGACACAATGGTTAAGTTTGAGTCAATCCTAGCTCTAGTGTTTAATGGATCTAAGTATTCCATTTCTTGTTACAGAATGGAAGTCTACCTGTCCTCATTAGGGTATGATGTTTGGATGTCTATTGTAAATGGTCTCCCTAGTCATGTCAGTCCTCCCACCAATTTAGAAGCAGAAAGAAAATATCGGTGTAATGATGAAGAAATGAAGACTATACTCAGTGGCTTTCAGATGACGTTTCCTCATAGGTGAACAGATGCAAATCGGAAAAGAGTTTGTGGGATAGGTTGAAGAAGCTTTATGGCAATGAACCTAGCACTATAGAACTAGTTTATGGAAGCAATAAGATCAATAAAACAAACACAGGTGTAGATGATGTAGGTAGATCAACTAGTTTTTGTAGCAGAAATGATGAAGAAGGAACTCACCTCTTCATGGATCAAGAGACAGAAAGTGAGGAGCACACATCAGAAGGTGACAATGCGGATAAACCTCCCTGACAAGATGTGTTTGGAAGTGATAATGAAGATGAAGCCAAAGTTGACCTTCAAGAAGAACTAGTAAGTGCACTAGAAGAGATGTAAAATGTTAGAAATGAATCTAAGAGTTATAAAAAATTAGTTCATGATGAATGCATTCAGTTGAGATTATGTCTTGAGGAATCAAACAAGAACATCAACTTGTTGACAACTCAACTTGAAGAGGCTAAAGGTATGGTTGATGATTTGAAATTAGTCTTGGATGCTAAGGAGAGAAGATGTGAGGAGTTGCATATGGAAGTGGAAACAAAGGACAAAAGGGTCAAGACCTAAAAGGGGAAATGGAGAGCATCAAGAAAGACCTTGAGAAGATCAAGATGAGCTCAAGGTGAGATTCTAGTATGATGGTAGCACTGAGGCCTTGCACAAAATGTTAAGTAAACAAAAACACTCCAAGGATACCATAGGATTAGGATATGCTATCAGTGAATGCTCCACACACATGGATGTCTCTCAGAAGGAAATTCAGTTTGTCTCCTCGAATGGAGATAACAAGGTTCTGACCTTCATAGTCAGAAGTACACCAAGAAACAAGGTTGACCTAACCACAACGATCGGTGAGGACATGAGGTAAAAGATGAAGACTGGTACAACAAGAAGAAATAATGTAGATCCTAAAAGAAAAAGAAAGCTGAGAGAAGATAAGTACACCAGAAATAAGAATGCAAGAAGACAACCTAAGAGATTCCCCACCGATGGAACACAAAGAGATGCTGCACCCTGAAGAAGTAGAGGTGAAGAAGCCAAACTAGTCAGATCACCTCATGTTTGGCAGAATGGATTTGTAAGTAACATGTCTCCATTCTCTGGTTAAAGTTTTGCTTGTAAAGGATATAGCCATAGGGCAGAGGAATGCAAAATGATGTCTAGGAATAGAAAAGTTGTTTTTCCTAGGAATAGTAATTCAGTTTGTAAAATATGTAATGCATTTGGGTATAGAACATTAGAATGTAGAAATGTGCATAATCTCACCCTTGGTTATGCTAACCAAAGTCCATTTGTTGCTTCAAGAAATATAAATTATATATGTTATAAATGCAATGGATCTAGCCATAGAAGTAATGAGTGTAGGAAGAAGATGATTCATGCACATGGCAGTCGACATAACAACTATGCTCAAAGGAGAACCACACTTGCAAAATCAAGAAGTCAGTTGAAACCGATAGCTAGCTACAATGGTATAATTAGAAAAGGAAGAGGAAACTGATATGCTAGAAAGCCCCCCGATCATTTAATTGGCATGAATGTTGTATGCTACTACAACAATTCTTCATGTCATGCTTCAAAATTTGGTAAAGCAAGGTCAAATGAGCAGAAGAAGGTCAACATTACTCTAAGGGCTGCAAATGAGGAAAGGAAAGAGATTAAGAAGGTATGAAGGATGAAACAAGAAGATAAGAGCATGGATAAACATTGTGCCTTCAATGCACAAGTGATATCTCCTAAAGATTAAATGAGATGGAAGACTAAGGGCGAGATAAATATTGATCAGATCATTCACCCCCATGCTTATGAGAACAAAGGAGAAGAGAGGTTGTTGTCAGTAAGAAAGAAAAAGGGTGAGATAGGTGTATGTGTGGTTGTTGCCTTGACTACACACTCATACTTGTGTCAATGTATAGTTCAAATTATAATTGGAATAAGAGACAAGTGACACAAGAAGACATATTCGTCCTAGTGAAGATAGTGAACTGGTAGAGTAAGTCGGTGCGTGAAGTGTATTACCAGTATGGATATTAACTAGTATAGCAGAATATGTGAGTCAATGTGTTCTGGTTGTGTTGCAGTGGCTCTAGTGGCTTGTATAGATGAATTTTATGTCTTTGATGATGTTAGAAGCAGTTCTAAATTAGGGTATGTTGGACCAGTAAATGTCATGATGTCAACTAGTGTGATAGCTAACATGAAGTCAATGTAACTTGGCATTGTGGTCAGGTAAGACTATGCAATAAAAATGGGATGGATGTCATGGAAATGAAAGACCATCAACATTTATAGATGCTCACTTCCCACTAGTACAAAGTCATATCTTATGATTGGTATTGTTGATGACTGTTTTGACACGCCCACCAATAGTCAGGTAGCCAATGCGAACACTCACCACCTCTCCTAAAAAGCAATAAGTTTAGGAAAACTCACTACTCCAAGGTCTCTATATTTGGTTCATGACGGCGATGGCTAGCCCAATGGTTAATGTGGTTGTACCTGTTAAGGGGCCTACTGATTGAAACTAAATAGCGTTGATCATTAATGGCTTAACTTCCTCTTTTTTTTTGTATTTTTACGATTTAAGATTCTCTAGAAAATAAACCTCTAGAAAATAAACTGCAAAGAGTAAAGGAAACAAGAAAAAAACACTGAAACCAATTCAATAACAACTTAACAAGCTACTCAATTAATTCCCTGCAATCCAAAAATTATCAGATATTATCCAAACTAGCATTCAACAACGGACCTCAAATAAACTTGCAAAATCGTCAACTTCACAGACTTATGGAAATAAAATCATTAATAATATTGTCTACCACAATAATTCTCATACACCACTTATTTGCGTAATATGATTCATAAAGAAATAAACATAAGATCAAACCACGTTGCTAATTCCAAATAATAGACGTTATTGGATCACAAAGAATAAACTCGTAGAATATATGTGTAGATCAGGCAATCTACAAGCTGCTTCTTGTATTAATCTCAAAGGGCGTGTAACAAAAATAACTCAAGTTCATAACAATTTGCAAAATAATTTAAAATTTCTAAGTGGGCCTCAAATCATCAATTTGTGGACCCTTACAAATGAATCAAACTTCTCAATTTATAGAGTTTTCTACCCTACTTTCTAGGAAATAAATCTAATCTAAATTAAGAACTCAAAACTAGGAGTCACAGTTAACTTGCAAGTTTCTGCCTCTAGACTCTAGTTAACTACTATGAAATAGAGGTTCAGTGAGCACTACGAAGAGCATGCTGTATGAGCCAAGCTTTTGTAGTCATGCATAATTTTGTTCAAAACTAGAAAAGGAGTTGGAATTGCCATTGGAGTACCAGTGGAGAAGTCATGCAAAATTTCTTCTCATAAACCCTTCTATCTTTAGTAACTGTAGGTTTATCTCCTACTTCATTTTATAAGATTTATAATTATTAATAATACATGCAAGCTCTTCAGTAGGAGGATCAACAACATACTTGATTCTAAATTTATAATTTTTCAAAATTTCCTTTGCCTTTTCTCTTTTCTTTTTCAATTCCCCTATTATTTCTCCTACCTCTTGACATTGGGTGATCAGGTACGTGTATCTATCCATTAGTGTGACATCAAATTGAGCTGGACGTTGCAAATGTTGGGCCTCATATGCATCCCATTGACTTAATACTTGTCCTTCCTCCATGTATCAGTTATCCCTAATCCAAAAATTCCAAGCAGGTTCTTCACAAAATAATCATATTTGAAAATTACCTTAAGGAGAGGGACTCGGATGTATGCCACATCCTTCACATACTACTGAAGCATCTTGATCTTCAGTTCCAAAACATATGTGTAAGATTGCAAGTTTTTACAACTATCACCACCCAAAAGGTCCTCCTCCATTATTACCGGTTCTCCTAAATACAAAAATTTATTCAAAATCCGGAATTGTTTACTAAATTTTTTTAAGCTTTCACTCCCATTGTTGAGAAGAAGAAGCTAATGCTCCACCTGCCTATACTGCCTCCTTATACTCCTTCATAGTATTCTGCAAAAAAATCTAATTTTCAAGGAATTTATTTGGGCCCACGACTTTGTTGTAGCAACTACCTGTCTTAACTCCATTAATGCTTTTACCTCTCCCTCTAGGAGTGATGAGGTTGATGGTAGATTATCATTTCTGCAAGTATCTAATGGCTTTCCCATCTCTATTAGCAGTTGTTTGTAGTGATCTAGCTGTGCCTTTACCTCAGTATGAGAGGTATGTTCCTTCTCTATCCATCCCCTGACAACACTGGTGAAAAGTTCCAAAGTATGCAAATCTCCCCACTTTGTTTGCTTGCCCAATTTTACTTGAGATACTTGGTATTTTGGGGAGGCTTGACCCTCTATGTGAAGTGGAACTACCACATCCACAATCACTTCACTAGAACCCATTCTTGATAGATGATGGATAGTTGTAGAGTAACTTTAGGTAACTCTACCTTTCTCTTCTTCTTCATAAAAGTAAATTCAAGCCACTATGGTATATCTTTATCTTTGTCACCTTGATGTGACACTATGTCGGCAGTTACAATATGAACATCTGCCTATTACTCTGCTTCATCCCTCTCTTTTGCTTCTATCTGTTTAGGATCTTAAGGTGAAGCAACTTGGTGGGCCAGATTAGTTTGGAGAGCAATGTTAACATTCAACTATTGTTGCTTGTGCAACTCTCCCAACTTACCACTGACCTCTTCATAGAGTGTCCTCCCTTCCTCATCTGCTTCATTCGTACCTACCAGACATCTATATCCTTAAGGAGGTCTTCTTGATCTTGAGGGGTTAAGACCAATCTTTCATTCAACAAATCTTCTGCCTCATTTCGTTCTTTCTCCCCTCCCATTAGATTTTCCTCTTCTCCCTATTCTTCCTCCTGATCTAAATCAGTCTTAATATTATGGACACTTATAGTTTCTGTGGTAGACCTAAATCCCTATATCCCAGGCTTCCCTATGGTTATATCAATTGGTGGTGACATAGGGGCGTTGGTAACTGGGATCTATGTTGCAGCTATTGGAGGAGGCCGAGTGGGCATATCTTCATCTATTTTTGTTCCTTCTTCTTGCTCCTGAGCACCTTCTCCTACAGTCTGTCCTATAGTTGTCCTTGGTTGAAGGACCTTAGTGAGTGGCACTGCCCCTAGTCCATCCATTACCCTTAGGTCCGCAACCTTCTTCAATAACTCAGACTCCCTCATTTTTACATGAAGCTTTTTCATTAAGTCTTCGATGCTATCTTGGGGCCCCATTTCTTCATCGAGGACAATAGATGTATTCTTTCTTGAGCTCAATCTTGTTTTCTGAGCATACTCCTTATAACCCCTTGATTGGGGTACTCCTGAGGTAGACTCTTTCTGCTTCCCCTTTGAAGCACTCAACCTAACCCTTTGACTTATCCATTATTTAGTCCTGTTGATGACCACTTGGGAGACCTTTTCTATATTCACATCCTCATTTTCTGACCACCTTATTGGGCAGAGGGGTCTTTTATCAATTTCTTTCTCTTTGTATGTAGCATCTAGTAAGTCGCCCTCATCCCTCAAGTCTTTAGGGAGATTAGTCTCAATTCCAAAATCCCTTGTTTGGGGTACTGATAACCTATTGTATTTTTTCTCTCTTACTTTGAAACCGTCTTGGAGGTTTGCCCAAAAATCCTCCAGTCTAGGCTTATGTCCCTCATATGCCTTAGGCATAGCTTGCTTGAGTTTCCCGTAGGGATCATAAAATTCCCTAGCATAACCAAATTCTTTTAAATTCAAATCCTGGAGCTCTTTCTCTACCAACTTTGCAGCCTAGTTCTTTGAACAAGAGAAATACCCAATAGATACTGAAAAGCCAATCCCTTTTTTGTGCTTGGATGATAGGAGGGATTGGAGGCCTAGCAACTACTTGACATATTCTAATAAGATGATCCGGTCATTACAGTACCTTGGCAGTAGTATATGGTTTCCTGTAAACCCATTGACCCTTATGTAGGTAGAGCGTGGGTTTTGGAAAAACCAACACGCCCACTCTTGGATGATAGCCATGGCCTCCGGGCTAATCATGTATCCTACATCTCCTGTCAGTTTAATAGTTAGAGGAAAAAGGAAGGCATAATTGATCCTTTTAAAATGCGCCTTTGCATTGGTGAGGGGGAGTTGGGAATAGTATTCCCATACCTTCTTCTAGCCTTCTTCACCCCCCTAGTTGACCTTCAACCTATAGGCCTAGAAATTTGCCAGCTCTTGCGGCCACCTAGATGACATAAGAGGTAAAGAAGAACTTCTTGGTCTGGTGGACCTCTTTCATGTGTCTGCATATGTTGTCTGAAAGGATCTAAGCCCAATCAAAGTATTGTTTCCTTATGAGGATGACTATCATGAATTGGAACATCCATGGGTGAAAATGCTTGCAATTGGGCTTGCCAAAGGCCTTGTTCAACATGATGATCAGGTCTCTTTAAGGCTCTTTGAAGTCTTCTCACAGTATCTCTATGGCCTTTAGACCTATTTTCCTCTCTTCCTCCAACCAATTTTCATTCACGTGCCTCTTATTTGATGTCACATTGCCACTCCATACATTTAAAGCTTCCTCTTCAGTTGAGAGGAATATCTCATCTCTGGTTGGGATGTCAAACACAAATCCCAACATATCAGAGGAAAAATCTATCACTATCTTACCTTGTGCATCTGTGCATTTCCTGGTGTCAGGGTCATAGAATTGGGAAATTATCATTATAAACTCCGGAGCCTCCACTGAATGTGGGAAGATGGTAGCCTCTACTAGGCCTGATCTCTTTATCTTTCTCTATGGGGCTTCCAACCTTGGTTTGTCTAACTGGGTTCTAATGTCTTCAATTTTGATGTGCTCGATCTCAGTATCAGTAACCCATTTAATCTGATCATCCAATTTTGAAGTGTAAACCTGTCCTTGGTAATGGTAGTTAATGGTTGTCAGAAGTTGATCAATGTCCTTTCCTCTCTTGCTAGAAGTTGGGTCCATATAGTTGCTTGAATATGCAAGAAGGAAACAAGTGTTAATGCCTTAAACAAAACATAAAATAAATTTCATTCACCTAGGGACTCCGGGGTGGGTAGTTCTATTTTTTCTTAAAAGCAAGAACCTCGGAGCTCCAGGGTTTCGGGTTGGGTAAGCTTGAAAATCAAAAGGATCCAGAACTCTGGGGTTTTGGGATAGAGAGTTGAGTCTCAGCCAGGGACTCTGGGGTTCCAGGATAGAGAAAAAGAACACCAAAAAGATTTTAATGAGGTGGGCTCAGAAGGACGAACCTCAGAACTCCGAGGTCGATGGTATTACTTCTTTAAAGGGGTAATCTGAAACTCTGGGGTTTTAGGCTCATCGAGTGTCAAGCACAAAATAACCTCAGAACTTTAGGGTTCTGGGGTTGGGAAAAACAACTAACCCAAAACTCTGGGGGTTCGAGGTTAGAACTAAGGCACACGAGAAGCAATGAAAAAAACAAACAAACAAGGAAAACAAATTAAAAAAAATGCGCGACGAGAAGAAGATCTAAACTAAAAATGACAAGGAGGGCAAGAAAAATCACCAACCTGGTGAGAAAAATCACCCAAGAATGTGAAAGGAGCTTGGAAGGATGGAGGCACGAAGTTAGAAGGCAAGAAAGCAAGAGCTCTGGAGGGTTGAATGCACAAATGAGCTTTGAAAAGTTCCTTCTTCCTATTTATACCCCTTGAACCTTGTCCGTACAAATGCCTAAAACAAGACCTCGGGACTCTGAGGTTCCGGAGTTCCGAGGTTGACGCCAAAAACCAAAGAATAAACACCTCACCTCAGGACTCTGGGGTTTGGGGGTTCTGTGGTGAGGGTGAACAAGTGAATGAAGAATCAACCTCAGGACTCCGGGGGTTTGGAGTTCCGAGGTTGATGAACAACAACACAACATACCTCAGGACTCCGGGACTCCGGAGTTTCGAGGCAGACAACACAGAATGTACCTCGGGACTCCAAGACTTCAGAGTTTCAAGGTAGAAAACACAAAACACAAGATAATGCACCACTTCGGGGCTCTGGAGTTCCGAGGTAGGTGCACTAACAAGCACAAAAAGAGACCAACCTCGAGACTCTGTGGTTCCGGGGTGGTCAAAGCAAAACAAAAAGGAAAGAGACCTTGGGACTCCAGGATTCTGAGGTAAAAGGAGCAAAAGAAAAAGAAACAAAGAAACTTAAGCAAAAGAGGGACCCATATTTTCAACACAAGGAAACCAATGGGGGTTAGGTATGCAGAGCATAACAAATGGCGACTATTTGGGAAAAATGACTCTAGGCAATTTAGAACTTCAGAATCTCTAGTTGACCCGACGCCTAAGGCTACTATCATTCAAAAGGATGTATAAGAGAAAAAGATGAGCAAACCAATGAACAAACAACCAAGTCCAGGACTAAACAACATTAACTCATAAGTGTGTGTGTATGATTTATTATTCCACCATTTTCAATAATGAAGATAAACAGAGGAAATTGGGCCCAAACTATGTAGGTGAAGTCAACCAATGTGTTTTGTGCAAGGTTATCCTAGGCATAGCTCCGCTACCAGTCAAGCATTTATAGCCTCGACAGAGATACCTATGGTCTCCGTTAAGCAGTGCTCCACTGCCAGCCAGGCATCTATAGCCCTGGTGGAGGTTACTTGAAACACCCATTTTTAGTTGCTTTAAGAGGATCATTTCTTTTCTCTCTCTCTCTCTCTCTCTCTCTCTCTCTCTCTCTCTCTCTCTCTCTCTCTCTCTCTCTCTCTCTCTCTCTCTCTCTTTTGAAAACATCATAGAATATATAGGACTTATTTCTTTAATAACCTTTTAAGCAACTTTTCAAACATGAAAGTCTGATCACTGGGTTGGGAACCACGGTGGATACGTGAAACATCTCGACTCCTAATTTTTCACTTGCAAACAAGTTCATTTGATATCTTACAAAACTTTCCGATGTATCTTAATGTGATGATAGTGGTGAGTTATCAAGCTAGCCTTTTCCAATTGAAGGTCAAAAACTCAAATCCTATTTAAACCATTATATACCACCTTGAATGAGTGTAGACAAAGGTTTCAAAATTAACCAAATGACAATGAAGTTGTAAATAGCAAAGAGTCGAAGTCTCTCAAAATTTGGCAACTTGTCCTTGCAAAGGACACCTTCCTTTTATAATCTTTGAGAATAAATATATATATCCCGACATAAAAAAATGAAAATGAACGAAACAAAACAAACAAACAAACAAAATAGAAAGGGAAACAAGGCATGCAACAAAGCAAAAAAAAAGCAAAAACCTAAACAAGCAACAAAAGAAAAGAAAAAACAACTAATCTACTATATACAATAGGTCAAGCTTCACTGGGGGTTAATCAAAGTAATGTTTAAGGAACTGACCATTGATGAGAAATGGTACAAGTTCTCCAGTCAAAGAGCTTAACCTGAAGGTGTTTTCTCCTAAAATTTTAGCTATTTGGTAAGGACCTAACCACAACCTTTCAAACTTGTGGTGATCACCCTTCTTCTCCTTAGCCTTATCCCATAATAGGACAAGGTCAGAGATCCAAAATGCTTTCACCTTGGCCCTTTTGTCAAACCATCGCTTAACAATGACTTGGTACTTGGCAAAGTGTTGTAGAGTATTAATCCCTTTTTCATCAAGTTTAACAGATTTAGGAGGTGAACCTCTACTTGATCCTCAATTTAAAGTTCTTTCATTAACTAGAGGACTAGTATTTGTAAGTTGATCAGGAAGACAGGAGTTTGGCCATAAACAATGTAATACGAAGAAGTTCCCAGAGCGACTTTTACTTTGGTTCGATCAACCCATAAACCGTATCTCAACTGATTATGCCAGTCCCTAGGATTTTTCTTGAGTAGCCTTTTAATGACATCTAGGATGTTCTTGTTCGTAGATTCGGCTACTCCGTTACGTTGCAGATAGTAGTTGGATGAAAATTTCAAAATTACTTTATATTCGTATGACCATTGCATTAACTGTGCATAAGTAAAAGCAGGCCCATTGTCACATACCAAACCTGGTGATGATGTGTTCTTCAATAAATTTCAAGACTACCTCAGCAATAGCATTTCGACATGCAATGGCTTCCATCCACCAGGTGTAGTAATCCATTGCGGTAAGAATGAACTTATGTCCTGTAGAAGAGTTAGGATTAATGACACCTACAAAATCCAGTGTCCATTGGGCGAAAGCTCTTACCTCAAACACTAGTTGGAGAGGCATGGCGCGATTCCTCTCTCTAGAAGCTATGGTTTGGCACGTATGACAATGATGAAAATTCTCATCAGTATCCTTAAAAATAATAGGCCAGTAATATCTAGCCTTCAAAATTTGATGTGCAGTGGCATCCGCCGACCCATGACTTATACCATACTTCCCATGGAATTCCTCGATCATGTTCGTATAATTGGAACTTTTGAGCCTTAAAGCTCATCTTTGCATGGCTGTCAACCCATCAGGACACTTATTATTCAACAATATAAAAACCAAATCCATGTACCACGGGTCCTGAGTGAATGAATCCAATGTATACTGTTGGCATTGGATTTGAGGGATGTCGGTCACCATAGCTTGAGACAATCCTTGTCCTCTGACTAACTCTATTAGATACATCTCTAGATCAAATTCTTGTAATATTGCCATCCATTTCCCTCGACGTTCTCCCAGTTATGACTGCATAAGCAGTGACTTCACTTCTTGATCAGGTACAATCGCGTAGATCTTACTCATAATATAATGCCTAAATTTCTTGACTGCTCTTACCAATGCGAAAGCTTGTTTTTCAAGAGCAAAATATCTGACCTCAACACTCTTGAAAGGGGAGCTCATAAATGTAATGGGTTTCTCATCCCCCGCTTGCCTCTGCATCAAAAATAGCCACTCCTGAGTGTAGCGAAGCAAAAGAATATATGTAAAATGACAGAGTGTAGTCAGGGATAGTTACACACGGGAGCTTCAATGATGGATTTCTTGATCTAGGTGAAAGCCTCTTTTGCTTCAGTTGTCCATTCGATCTTAGCATCCTTCTTCATCATTTCATTTAATGGCTTGACTATCTCTGCAAACCCAGTGATAAATTTTCTCACAAAATTGATCTTCCCAAAGAAAGATCTCATCTCCTTTTTACTGCCAGGCATTTGTAATTTCAGTAATGCTTCTACTTGAATTGGGTCTATAGATATCCCCCTTTCAGAGATTACATGGCCAAGGAGCTTTCCTTCAGCCACTTCAAATACACACTTCTTGGGGTTAAGGGAAATCCCATATCTTCGACATCTCTCTAGTACTTTTCGGAGGTGGTCCGGGTGATCTTCTGTGACCTTGGAAAATATAGTCAAGTCATCCATATATATAATAATACATTTGCCAATCAGATCTTTGAAGGCTGTATCCATTTATCTTTGGAAGGTTACCCCAACATTAATTAACCCAAATGGCATCCTTCGGTACACATATGTTCCCCACTTTGTTGTAAATGTTGTTTTCATATGATCCTCATAGTTCACCAAAACTTGGTTATATCTAGAATAATCATCTAAAAATGACATCATTTGTGAACCATTGACTATTTGTAGTACCTCATCCAAAAAAGGAAGCGGGTAATTATCTTTTTCAGATGCTTTGTGGAGGTTGTGAAAGTCCACACAAAGCCGAATTTCTCCATTTTTTTTCCTTACTGGTACCAAATTGGTGACCCAAGTAGAATGACGTACCGGGAAAATAATCTTAGCAGAGAGAAACCTTTGTACTTTCTTGAAAATCAAGGGTTCTATCAACAAATTAACCGATCGTTGCTTATGCCTAAATGACTTTATGTTAGGTTTTAGGGGGATAATGTGGGTGATGATCGATGTATAAATTTTTTAAAAATCTTTGTACCCCAATGCTATTACATCAACGAACTCTTTCAAGATTTGTAAAATTTTATCTCTTTCATTTTGAGTGCAAATTTTCCCAATATAGAAAATCTTATCTTGGCCTTCTTGACCAATATTATGTGGTTCGTATTTCCCGACATTCAAATCTGTTGTTAATCTCTCTTTTACTTTGGGATCAGAGTCAAAAAGCCTCTCTAAGGTGACCATACCTTTAGGAATAATGTTAGTTGGTAAATCCATAATGTCAGCATTGTTCCTGTCATCAAGATCATTTGATCTATCTTTCTCATCAATGATTTGTTCTTCAAAAGCCCCTGAATTGGCAAGAAAGGCTAGAATGTGGGTATCATCCTGGAAAACTTGAAAGTGTTTGATATTATCAGGCACAACAGGTGTGGAGACCAACTCTATGGAAAACTTCTTCAAAGGGGATTGGCTCACTGGTTCTAATGTACTTATTGCTACGACCAACGCATCCAATATTCCATTTACTTTCCTGGGCACTAGTTGAATATTGAAAGCATCAAAATCCTCAACCAAACCCCATGCTCTATTCCTATATGTTGCTAATCTTTCATTGTGACATGCATATTAGCTTCACACTTATTTGACCACCAATTCAGAATCTCCCTGCACTTTCAAGCATCTAGCTCCCTTCTTATGAGTGAAGAGTAATCCTCTAATTAGGGCCTCATACTCTGTCATATTATTAGTGCAAGGGAATTGGAGTCAGTAGGAGGCTAGAAAGGTTTTCCCTTTTGGGCTTGTTAACTCTACGCCTGCTCCACTGCCTTGCTTGGATCTTGACCCATCAAACTTTAAAAACCATATTTCATCTTTCAGTTTCTTCATTCTCCTACTTAGGTTGGATATCTGTATTCTCTTGTTTGGCAATCTCAACCACGAAGATCTCCTTGTTGCATTCTCTCGGCTGGGAAGTTTTACTTATAAAATCCATTGTTTGGGGTACTACTCCCTCGCAACCTAGAATTTGAATTTCTTTCATGTTGAGGATATGATCAACGTCTTCGCATGGGATGGGGCTCATCAACTTTGTAATTTCGTTCTGACATGGGATACATGGCATCTTTGAGTGCTCCTCATGATGTATCTGACACCATTTTGGAAGTAGCATATCTTGAATTTTCATAGTATCTCCCAACAAACACAACCTTTGTTTTACTGCTATAGCGAAGCCTTTGACCCACCCTCTATATGCAGTCATGTCCACTTGATGTAACTGGAGAAGAGTTGGTGTGGAGAAAGTGAGGATTTCATTGACTCTATAGACTCTTGGACTCACTTCAACATATGCCACCTCATTGGGAGCCCCATAATCTATGACTAACTTCTTCAACTTGGGTTCACTGTCGATTTAGATCTGGTTGCTCACCCCCTTCCATGGAAGCCATAAGTATGTAAAATAGGTTGATAAATATCCTCCCAAAGTTTTTGACCAATCCCTACTGAGGAGCATCCCATAAACCTCTGGAATATCCACCACTTGAATGTCAATATAACGGGATATGCGGGGATCAACACCCAATTGGATGTGTACATCTTTTAATTCTCCGATTACATTAACCTCAGTCTTGTCTAGTTGTACCACCTTATTGTTTGCACATACTTGGTTGAGACCGAGCTTCTGACATATAGAGTATGGCATTATGTTTCATGAAGCACTTGAATCTACTAGATAGTTGTGTAGATTCTTTCCACGTATCCTCAAACTAAGTAAAAATGGTGGGTTCTCAATTGCATCACTACTGACATTGGCATTGACTTCATTTAGGTCAGCCATCTTAACCTTGTTGCTTTGTGACTCTAACACTTCCAATTTCCTAAGGAGAGCCTTCTTTTGTTCAAGGCAATATCTCAGTTCTTCCATTAGGGACATAGTGGTGGCAGTCCTCTCCATCTCCTTGGTAACATCAAATGATCCTTTCAAAACATATTCTTACCCTTGAGCTTATCTAGGGTGTGCTCCTTGAAAATCCTGAGGAGGGTGAGGATTGTTGCTTGCATGTGCATCGGGAGGTACAAATCCACCCTTCGGGGGAGGTGGCTTTGTTAATGGAGCCTTGCCTTGACCCCTAAGATTGTAGTTGTTTCTGGTTTGAAAGGCCTGAGCATCATAGACACATGGTTCACCTTCAACTTCATCTTGAAATTCTTTGCACAAGAGTGTCAACCAACATTGTGGTATTACCTTTATCGGGTTCGTCATTAGAGCAATGTTTTGGTTGAGAATCAACTTGAGCAATTCTTATGATCTTTTCAAACTAGGCCCAATTAACTTGAGAATGTGCAGCTGTATCATGCAACCTACACCAATTATTCAGTAAATTCATATCAGCAAGGTTAACACTTTGTGTGTTATTTGGGTTATCTTGTGTGTCAGGACGATCATGGTTCACCCCACCATTGTTTGGACTCGTGTTCCATTGCCTATTATAAGGTTTGTTGTTATACCTTTGGTTTTGGTTTTGGTTGTTGTAGTTTCGTTGATTATTATATGGTTGGGATTGGTTATGCCCTCCTTGAGGATTCATCTTCAGCTAGCTCAAGTCTGAAGTAACTTGTGAGATCATTTTCTTTAATGCCTCTACTTCAACAGATATATGAGATCCTTGACTCTCAAGCGTCGTAGTTGGAGTTTGGCTTGCCGTGTGATTATTACCAAACTGTTGATTTCCTCCTTGTACTTGACCATCATATTGCATTTGAGTGGGAGCGATATTTGTAGTGTCCACCCTTGATTTGACTTATTTTGACTAGAGTTGACTTTTATATTTTGCATGATAGACTTATCTAGACTATATTTTGATGATTTGGATGATTATTACTCATGTGCTTCAGTGACTTATGATTGATGCTAGATACTATTGGACATATGCTATTTTGATGATCTATATGGATGTTGGTATTATCATGATTCATCATGTGATTTGATGATACATGTACTTAATGGATTTTATATGCTCACTATGTGATGGATTATTGATAGATTAGATTTATCATGGTTTTTGATGATGATTATGATTACACTAACCCTACTTTGTGATTACATATGATGAGATGTTTATGAGATGTGTTTGACTATTGTTTGACTGTCTTCGTGATAGAGACGATTCCACATCACTCATTGCGAGCGGGTTGTGTCGTCGTGATTCTCTATCACTTTCTTGTTCTATATATGTATATGTATATGTATATGTTGTGTTATCGTTTTGTGGTTGCAGGATTTTGCAGGTACCAGACATCGACTCCACCTGGCTTCACAGGTCTGAGCATTTTGGTGGTTCAGAGATGGCATGAGTTTCCCCTCACATACTCTAGGTCTAAGTTGTTCACCATGTTTAGTTAGCGTCTTGGCATAATTCGCCATGTCAGTTAGTAAACTTGGTCCTTTGATATTGTGAGTCCAGTTTATGCCGGTTGATTTACTTGATGATGTTAGAGTAATTATGTGTAGTTTTCTATTTGGAAATGTTTATTTTAATGTATTTAATTTATAAGTTTTCAATATTTAATTATTTGATATTTATATTTATTTGATAATTAACATTTATTGATTTTATGATTATTTTAATATTTGATAAGCTTTATTGTTGTTTAATATTTATTTAATATTTGTGATTTAATCTTTAATGGTATTTGACTATTTAATTATTTATTTGACTTTTTATGGTTTAACATTTATTTGATATCTTTTATCTATTTGGTTCTTTAATTTATTTTATTAGCTTTTGGTTTATTTGATTTTAATTCCCTTTTGGATTAAATTTATTTTCATCTTATATTTATTTAATAGTTTGACTTTTTATTTCTAAGTGGGGTGTATGAGCACAATACATTAAATAAAGAAATAAAAACAATCCCTCTTAGTTGAATAAGTATATTTTATTTACTTTACCTACCCTTCACTCTCATTGGTTAAATTCAAAATGGGTGAATAAATTATATTATATGGTGGGTTGGTAAAATATACTCCAAAATGGAATATTTTGATTGGCTGAAATTGAGGCTAGGGTTTTTGGATTATTGTTGCTTTTAATTTTCATTCCCGTGAGGTTTTTCAGTTGGATTGGCTATTCTCTGGAAATTTCTCCAACAAGTTTTCTTCCTTGGTTTTGGATTGCTGCACTCTTGGTTTTTGGTTGGAGCTTGATTGGATTTTGGTTTGGCTTGTGGGAGCTCTTCTTCAACTACAAACCATCACACAGGTTGTAGGTTGGAGGCTTCTTCATTGGTTTCTCGTTTTGCTTTCAAAGTTTGAAACTTGTATGCTCCGTGTTTGATTTGATAAAAAAAAAAGATTTGGGTTTATGCATTCTCTTTAGTATTTCTAGATTTGGAATGGGTAGCCATGGGATTTTAGATTCTTTGCTTGGTTTATAGTTCTGGAAATAATGCTTCCTGTGCATTGTCGTGAATGTTCAACATGAGGAATATCTTGCAGATTTTGTATATGTCTTGTGTGAATTATTTTAATAAGATTTCTATTGTATATTAAGGAGATTTTAACCTGGTAGATGAGTTCTTGTGGAGATGGTGAATCTGGGAAAGAGGAGAGTCTTTGTGAGCTCCCAATCTGGCTTTGCTGTAGAGGAGACTCACAAGACTTTTTCCCCTTTCTATTTTCACACATCCCCTTGTGTATGGATGTTATTGGTTATGTGGAATGTCTTTTAAAATGTATTTGAGTCATATATTATGCTTTCTATATTTTAGATTCAAGGTTGTAGTATTTCCTCAGTTTTTGACAGTGCTCGAGATGTTGTTCCTCCAAAAGTCTACATTATGTTTTCAATTGGAGTTCCTTGGGTGAATTTTATTATTTTATTTTGTTCACATATTCTTATAGTTTATTTCGTGTAGATTCCAATGAGTATAAATACGTCATATTTGGCTATTTATATTTCAAGCAGTTTTGATTTTGGACTTAAGTAGTTTTCTGCCAAAATTTACCTTTTTTTTTATGCACTAAAACATCAGTCATATGTGCCATTATGTGTATTTTTAAGGCTTTGTCCAGTTTGAAGTCTGTTTGAGGTCAGTTGGATTTGGGGTTATACCAGAGGCTTTTTGAGGGCATTTATGATGTTGTCTAAAATTATTTATGATTGGTGATGTCTTCATATGATTTATTTATTTTTGTTTTGTATGCATTTTACTCCTTTTGAGTTGTTTGTGCTTCCTCTCTTGTTGATGCACCAAAAGAGAGCTTGAGATTCTTGTGATTATGTGCCAGGGATAGGCCTTGTTGAGATTATGTGATGATTCATTTTAGATTTGATGACATTTCTTATGGCCTTGATATGTTTATTTGGCCAAGAGGCTCATTGATTTTTGGTTCTCATGATGTTAACTTTCACATGTTTCATGATTATGAGATGATATTGTTTTTTGCATATGGATTATTTGTGATTTCAGATTTATGTATATTGTCAGATCCAATTATGATTCTAGAGCCTCTTGTGTTGTCATGTTTGAGACCATGTTAGGGGGGAGTGGGCTTCCTTGTGATGATCGGGGTCACGAGAGATAGGCTTGCATGAGATTCCTTGTAAGGATGCATGAAGTCTAGACCACCAGGGCACATTAGAGTTTTCCATGATTTGTAAATAAGTGATAACCTAATAATTGATGGGTTGGGTAGTTAGATTAATTAATAAGATGATAAATTGATTGTGCCTCATGACTTAGTCCTAGGGAGGATGTTTTAGGATAAGCATGAGAAGGCCGTGAAGACGGTAAGCTAATCTCCCTTAGTCTCTCATAGGTTGAGATGGCTCCACACGTCCATCAGGCTAGCACCTTGTGTTATTATGTTATTGTGTTATGAGGATGGCATGTGATGACACTCCACTCCTACATGTGTTTCCCCTTTATGATTTATGATTATGCTTATTGGATGCATTTATGTTTTGATGAGTTTTATGCCTCTAGGAGTTCATTCTTGTTATATTGTGTAAGTTCTTGCTTAAGAGTCTTTGTGTGGTTAGTCTCCTTGGTTTTAGGTGCCAGCTTAGGTTTAGAGTGTGTTTTGGGACCTTGTGTCATCTCCTAGCATGGGGGGGTGGTTCCTTTGGTTCCACATGGTCGGGAGGTTGGTGCTTTTTAGCCATTGGGATGTTCTATGGATTCTTCTTGCATGACATGGATTCTTCTTCATGATGTACTATGGATGTACCTTATAGCAGATTTATGTAATGGATAAGATAAAATGTATGTAATGTAACACTTTTTGTATATCATAGATAGAATCTTGTAGTAGAAAGAGCTATGCTCATGATGTATTTAATGTACTTATATTTGTAGATGAATTGTAGTTGGAAATTGGGATTAAGGCCTAGTTGTATTGTACTATTGTAGAGAGGTGATCTTATGAGTCATGGAAATAAATGGATTATAGTTGGAATAGAATGGAATTACATTATGGATCAGTTTTATTATCTCATGGGATGATTAGAGGCTAGTTAGAATGTTAAATAATCTTGAAAGAGGAATGTTCATGGAGTAATAATTGAATATGTTATAGGATGTTAAATGGATTTAGTACACATGTATGATTCATATAGATGCATTGGTAGAAAGAAAATTATGCATATCATGGGAAGTAAGTAATGTTGTAAGTTGCATATCTCATGAGTAGATAATTATATTATGATGCAACAATGAAGGTGAAATATATCTTTCACGTGCGTAGTATGCTATTGTGGAAATGAATTTAAGTAATGATGCTAAAGTACCCTAGGGAAAGATTAATGATGTTGTGATATTTCCACTTGCATTAATTCATGAAATGAGTAATGATATATGTTCATATTGGTTAATTGATGAACAAATGTAAATAGATGGAGATGTTATGTGTTGCATTAATTGTTATTAGATGTTAATTAAAAAAACAATTATCTCCATTTGTATATTATTGTTTAGTTTCTTTAGGGTATTTTGGCAGGCATTACAGTATTGGTATTATTTTGCGAAGTTAAAGCTTGGGCAGCAAACCGTTGATTAGCCTGGGGTTGGGATGCATAGATTGGCACTAGGTTCATTGTTGGGGCTCCTATAGAATAGGTGAGGGTACACTAGGGAGTTATTTGTAGTTCCCTTGATTCAATCCTATGGGTAAGTTATATCCAATCCCTCCTAGTGTTTGGTTCAACTAATGATTCATGCTGATTGCCAATGCGAAGACTTTTGCCAAGGTGTCCCTTTGATCTTGGGGAACACTCTTCTTGATAAACATAGCGGTCCAAGGGTCAATAGCTCTTAGATACGAGTCAATTGCTACATTGGGTGCTACCTAGTAAGGACCTTGTAACCTCTTGAATGCCCTTTGAAAGCTAGTATTAAAAGTTGTTAAAGGCTCATTCGGTGACTTCTTAAGAGAGGCAAACTGATGGTGCAATGTTCCGAGGTCTACATACACTCGAAATTGATCAATGAAAGCTTTCTCCAAGACATCCCAGCCAGTGATGGAATTTTCTGGTAGGGTTAAATACAAATTATATTCATTCTCTCCAAGTGAATATGGGAAGAGTATACATAATACATATTGGTGTTCAATGTTGTTATGAACGACTGCATCTTTGAATGCTTGAATATGCTCATCAGCCATCCGTCCCCCCAAATAATAGAATTTGCTGCAAAATTTATCTAGGTTTTTGGGTAGGTCATGTATACCCCCTGGTATAGTTCCTAGTAGTGTGTGGTATTGGTTAAAGTAGTCCATTGAAGGTGGTGACGGTGGACGTTAAGTCACAAAAGGTACAATGATAGGCTAAGGACTAGGGATCGGTTGATCTTGTACATTGAGTATGGATGACTACACTGGTGAGGTTGTTGAGGGTTGTCTTTTAACTTTCTTCCTCTTTCTTCCTCTTTCTCCTAGTGGCAAGTCCTAACTCTACTAAGTCGGATGGTGAAGAACTACTCCTAAGGACTCTATGGAATCTTGAGAGAGAGAAAGAGGATATACAATCCAACTTAGTACCTCAATTCCCTGGTTGAGGAGGTGGTTGTGGATTTTCCTGTGGGATTTTCTTGTGGATTTTCCTATGGATGAAGTTGTCTTTGTGCCTCTGCTTCTATATGTATAGCCTTTTGTCTTTCGTTGTCCAAGACTTGTCGTTCTCTTAACCAATCATTATAATCTTTTGTACTATCCCAAGCAAGATCTGTGAGATTTTGCCAAGATCAAGGGCATAATGAAAAGTATAAAAGAGAGACAAAAGAATGACAAGAACAAACTGTATTCTCATCAATATGCAAATGATCAACTGGATTAACCAATACAATGAATATAGGTCTGCTTATATAGGCAAGGCCATATGGATGTACGAGAACACAATCATGACATGTGGCTCAATGAGAAACAAAGGTAGGTAAGAAATACTAGGGGTAGGTAGGATAAATAATATAATATTCCACAAGAGGTGGATGACCCACCAAATGTGGAGTGTAATAGCAAGATAAGACCACAAAAGGTGGAATTTCTCCTACAAGCTATATCCCTATGTGCACACTTCCCTAAGTGTCTCAAATCCAAACTACGAAGAGATGCATTATCCTAAGTTAACTAAAGTAAAGTGTAATAATATCCATAATGAATATTTATTTACACCAACACCCCCCCTTAAGTGCAACTTAGAGGAATGAAGACTCAAGACAACAATGCAATATGGGTCCTGGCTACGAGGCCATGATAGGTACCCATGTACAATATGCACATGCAAGAAAAACTATGCAATGCAATCTCTCACAAACGGAGAAAGGGAGAAAACCCAATGGGAAAAACTCTCCCCCAAAAGAGAGATGAATGTACAAAAGACTCTCAAAGAAGAAGGACAAAACCTCAAAGAGGAAAAAGTCCCCCCCATAAGAGAGGAAGGAGAAGTTAGCTGAGCCCCCCTAATGAGACATCCTGCACCCCCAAGAGAGTTCACAACTGCTGGAACTTACTCTCGGTGAAAGCTTTGGTGAATATGTCTGCAACCCGCTTCGTTGTAGGACAATATTGCAAATCAATGACCTGCTCCTAAATTAGCTCTCGGATATAGTGCATATGGATCTCGATGTGCTTGGTCCACTGATGCTGGACCGAGTTCTTCGAGATTGCAATAGCACTTCGATTGTCACAATGTAGGACTATCGGTCATGGAGTGGTGAACCCAAACTCTGTGAGAATCTGCTAAAGCCAAATGGTCTCAGTCACTATGTTAATAGCTCCTTGATACTCAGCCTTAGTCGAAGAGAGAGAAATAGCATGTTTCTTCTTTCTCTACCAACAAATGGGGCCTGAACCAAGGTGAAAAATGTAACCTGAAGTAGACTTATGATCATCAAGATCGCCATCCCAATCGGAGTCTATGTAACCAACCAAGTGAAGTCCTATGCCTGCTGCATAGTAAATCCCATAGTGATGTGTACCCTGGATGTAATGAAGGATGCGTTTGATGACTTTCCAATGAAGCTCATGTGGTTCCTACATGAAGCGAGAAACCATGCGAACTGCAAATGAAATATTAGGGCGTCTGTGAGTCAAGTAGATGAGACTACCCACAAGGTGACAATACAATGTGGCATCAACTGGTGGAGGAGAACTCTGAGCCTCAAGCTTAACTCTTGAAAGAAAGGGAGTCGGTGCACGCTTACAATCTACCATATGAAAGCATGCAAGTAGATCAAGAGCATACTTAGGCTGCGATAGTGTAATTTTAGAAGGTGACTGTGAAATCTCTATCCTGAGAAAGTAGTGCAAAAGACCTAAGTCAGTCATAGCAAATTTGTCATGCAAAGCAGATTTGACCCCGCTAATGATGGATGTGGTGCTCCGTGTAATGATCAAATCATCAACATAGATCACAAGTATCAAGTGGGAGTCATCTTGTCGCAAAATGTAGACATTCGAAGCAGAATGACACCTGGTGAACCCTGCAGAGAGAAGAAAGGAATCCATCTTGGTGTACCAAGCCCTAGGGGCCTTCTTAAGGCCATAGAGAGTTTTCCTTAGTCTGCAAACCAAGGAAGTATCTTGGATTAAACCCTTTGGCTGCTCCATATATATTTCCTCATCAAGATCACCATGAAGAAAAACACTCTTTACATCCATCTGATGTACAACCCAAGCATGAGCTGCAACAATAGAAAGTGTCAAGCAAATGGAGTTCATCTTGGCTACGGGCGCAAAGGTCTCAGTATAGTCAACACCTGGAACTTGAGAGAAACCTTTCACAACAAGCCGAGCCTTATACTTATCCACACTACTATCCACTACAAACTTGGTTTGATAGATCCACTTACATCGAACCATCTTTCTCCCCTTAGGGAGATGGACTAAATCCCATGTGTTGTTCCTCATCAAGGAACTATACTCTTCCTCCATAGCGTGGTCCCACTCAAGAACCCCTGATGCTTCCTGAAATGTCTAGGGATCAGAATCGGTAGCAATTAATGCATGTGGAAGATCCTAATGTTGTGATTGAGTCCTCTGTGTATCTATAGGATCCCCAACAAGAGAACCTGCGGACTCAAGTGTCTGTCGAGCCCAATGAGGTTTAGGTGGAGGTGGAGAATGAGGCTCCTCAACTGCAAGTGGACCCTGTGGAGGTGTAACCCTGCGAGTCAGAGTTGAAGGATTCTCATCGTCTGAATCACTAGCATCACTATCCACAATGGAGGAAGGTGGAGGAGGTAGAGAGGCTAAGCTAGGAGAGCTTTCCTCAAAGTGAACACTCCTCTCAATAAACACCTCATGTGTCTCAGGACCCATCAATATATATGCCTTAACACCCTGAGGATATCCAACAAAAATGCAAGGCCGACTTTGAGGTTCCAATGCCTTGAGTTTCTGCGGAGGTATGCGAGCCCATGCTAGACACCTAAAGATTCTGAAATGTCTCACAATCAGTTTCCTACCAGCCCAAGCTTCAAAAGGAGTAATATCTTGCAAAGCTTTGTGAGGAACCTAATTTTGGATGTGTGTGGCACAACTGATAGCCTCTTCCCAAAAGGTGGGATCAAGAGAACATGCATGTATCATACAACTAGCCATTTCTTTGAGAGTTCTATTCTTGCATTTTGCAACTCTATTCTACTATGGAGTGTAAGAAACATAATGCTGAAGATCAATCCCCTCAAATGTATTAAAATCCTCAAGTCTTTTGTTCACATATTCCCTTCCATTATTTGTACAAAGAATCTTGACCACTTTCCCGGATTGCTTCTACACATAAGTCTTGAAGTCCTAAAATCTGTCAAATACTTCACTCTTATAAATGAGAAAGTAGACCCAAGTGAAGCGGGAGTAGTCATCAATAAAGGTGAGGACATAGCGGGCCTTGCTAAATGAAGGTGCTAGAAATGGTCGTGCTACATCGCTGTGAACAAGTTGAAGAAATTCTAAAGCTCTCCAAGCTTTCCCCTTATCAAACTTCTCCTCAGGATGCTTGCCCATGGAACAACCTGAACATACACCCTCTGAAAAACTGATTCAAGGTAGACCTGTGACCATGTATTTAGTGTTGAGCTACTGAAGATAGCGGTAGTTGAGGTGACCAAACCGCTCATGCCATAGCTTACTTTCTGAATTTGAATGAGTAAGCAAGGCCCTAGAAGGAGAACTTGGCACAAAGTGGGAGAATGAATAAATCCTTGAGTTGTCATTGACTTGTCCCACTGCTACCAAGGCATCATCATCAAGTTCTTTTACCACAACTGAATCAGGTGTAAACTCAACCTTTTTCCCATTCCCATAGTGAGTGATTTGGTAGATAGAGAGAAGGTTGGTAGACAAGTTAGGAGCATAAAGAATATTCTCAAATGTTCCATCATCCATGTCAACTGAACCTTTCCCTTCAACCTCTACTTGTGTATCATCACCTATGTAAATGTGAGGTACCTTAGATGGTTCCAATGAAGAAAACTGCTCCTTTGTAGAACCCAAGCGATAAGAGGCACCCGAGTCAAGTATCCACTGCTATGAAGAACCTGTTGTAGCCACAAAAGCTTGCCCTTTTCCTTTAGACTATGAGGAAGAGGAAGGAGATGAATCCTTCTTTGTGTAGGTGGATGGCAAGTTGATGTTGTTTTTCTTAAGAAGATTTGTCAGCTCATCAACTTGCTTGGTGTGGCATCGATGCTCAGCATGACCATACTTCTTGCAATATGCACAAGTTGGTTTATCCTTCTTAGGTGGAGTCCCCTTCTTGGAAGATGATGAAAAATCCAATTGTGATGGAGAGGATGATTGCCCTTTTTCTTGTTGTGGCTTTGAATTAGATTGCTTCTTCTTCTTCTTGGAATCTTTGCCTTGACTCCCTTGATTAGCCACCAAAGCCTTGGACTTTGAAGACTTGAGAAGCCCCATGTTCAACAACTTAGATTGTTCCAATATCAACATTTCTGTGAAAGCATCAAATGAAGGCATAATGTAGGAACTCTCCATTGTCAAATGATGAGTTTGGAAGCTAGACACAAATGTTGCATATTCTAGTGCAAGCTTGTCCAACAAGTTGAATATCAACTGAGCATCCTTTTTGTCAATTCCACAATCCTTAAGCTTTGCTCTTAGCTCATTTTCTTTGGTGACATAATCTTGGATTGTATCAAAACTCTTGGGATCCAAGTTAGTGAGTTCATTGTCAATCTTGTAATCTTTGATTTTATCAACTTGACCATACAATTTCTAAAACATATCCCAAGCCTTTTTTATTGTATTACACTTCTTAATGTGAAAAATGAGGTCATTTGATACATACTTATGCAAAGTTCCAAGAGCCATGTAATTCTTAGTGAGCCATTCTAACTGAGCATTAGGGTCAGCCTTACGATCAGGTGGTGCTGCTATTGTTCCATCTATGTAATGCGTGAGACCTTTTTCCATTAATTTGCTCCATACTTAAATTTTCCATGATGCATAATTATGTGGAGTTAATGGTGGAAATTTATGAGGATTCATTGCAACAAAAATAAAAAAGCACAAAGAAAGAGAGGCACAATCACACAAGATACCCCCCAAATTCACTCAATCCAAGAACCCCTCCCCCCCCAAAAAAAATGATGATTTGACACTTTATACTTAGTGTGTGTACAATGGGCCACTTGCAAAAAATGGCATAGTGGACTTCTGATTTCAACTTTACAAATGCCTTAATAAGGCCAAAGAAGACTCAAACTAATAATGCAAGAGATCTAAACTAATATCCAAGCAAATTACAAGTACCAAGTAGGCCAAATAAGACCAATATCTAAAAGTACAATTTTCACTCAAAATCTCTGAAATATGATCATAGATTATGAAAGTAGACAAAAAAATATGCACTTTCAAAAAAAATGACACCTGAAAAGGACGTTGTATGAGCTCAGACGAAGCCTTTGAAGTTGCAAAATTGAGGATTGGACATGTACAGCTGATAGAATCCAAAAATTCCAAAAAAATTGTGTACCAAAATCAGAAAATAACCACACCACTGCGAAGAGTACGAAAAATTAGCCCAAATAAAATAAAATTGCACCCAAAAAGGAGTAAAATCGAGCAAGTTATGAGTCTCCAAAGTTGACCCAAAAATCCAAATTGCTCAACGGAGAGGGGTCTAATTTTTTTTCAAAAAATGCTGATTGAGCGGCTGACTAGGCAAAAGGTACGAACTGCAAAAAAAATAAAAATAAAAAAAAATTCAGAAGAATCTTTTTCAAAACTGAAAAAAAAATTTAGAATTTTTTTTTGAGATCCGAAAATTCCGTACCATACCACCCAAATTGGCAAAAAATTCCTCCAACACCCAAAATTCGATTTTTGCCAAAATAGGTCAATTTTATACTCGATATTTATGGAAATAGCCTCCTAGACGCAATGGTGAGGTCGAAAACGCTCTAAGATGCCTCCAAAAAATTCTATCCCTTAGATCCGAAAATAGAAGCCTTCCAAGATGTCCCCAAAAACCAATCAATTGAAGCCCCAATGGCTTTGATACCATGTGAGATTTTACCAAGATCAAGGGCACAATGAAAAGTATAAAAGAGAGACAAAAGAATGACAAGAACAAATTGTATTCTCATCAATATGCAAACGATCAACCGGATTAACCAATACAATGAATATAGGCAAGGCCATATGGATGTACGAGCACACAATCATGACATGTGGCTCAATGAGAAACAAGGGTAGGTAAGAGATACTAGGGGTAGGTAGGAGAAATAATATAATATTCCACAAGAGGTGGATGACCCAGCGAATATGGAGTGTAACAACAAGATAAGACCACAAAAGGTAGAATTTCTCCTATAAGCTATATCCCTATGTGCACACTTCCCTAAGTGTCTCAAATCCAAACTACGAAGAGATGCATTATCCTAAGTTAACTTAAGTAAAGTGTAATAATATCCATAATGAATATTTATTTACACCAACAAGATCATATAGCTGGGTAAGAATGTCGTCTTGCTCGTAGTTGAGGTTAGGTTGGGTAAATGGCAACAGTCCGTCTCCTAGAAGTACCATATGTGGTTAACCAATGAGGGGACTACTATAGGCCCTCCTTCTAGCACTAGTTTCTATTGATGATTGTTTTGACACACCCGCCAACAGTCAAGTAGCCAATGTGAACACTCACCACCTCTCCTGAAAAGTGATAAGTTTAGGAAAACTCACTACTCCAAGGTCTCTATAGTCGGGTCACGACGGTGATGGGAAGCCCAATGGCTGATGTGGTTGTACTTGTTAAGGGGCCTACTAGTTGAAACTAAATCCCATTGATCGTTAATGGCTTAACTTCCTCTTTTTTTTTGTATTTTTACGATTTAAGATTCTCTAGAAAATAAACTACAAAGAGTAAAGGAAACAAGAAAAGAACAATGAAACCAAATCAATAACAACTTAACAAGCTACTCAATTAATTCCCTGCAATCCAAAAATTATCAGATATTATCCAAATTAGCATTCAACAACGGACCTCCAGTAAACCTGCAAAATCGTCAACTTCACAGACTTATGAAAATAAAATCATCAATAATATTGTCTACCACAATAATTCTCATACACCACTTACGTGCACAATATGATTCATAAAGCAATAAATAGAAGATCAAACCACGTTGCTAATTCCAAATAATAGACGTTATTGGATCACAAAGAATAAATTCATAAAATATATGCATAGATCAGGCAATCTACAAGCTGCTTCTTGTATTAATCTCAAAGGGTGTGTAACAAAAATAACTCAAGTTCATAACAATCTGTAAAATAATCTAAATTTTCTAAGTGGTCCTCAAATCATCAATTTGTGGACCCTTACAAATGAATCAAACTTCTCAATTTATAGAGTTTTCTACCCTACTTTCTAGGAAATAAATCTAATCTAATTAAGAACTCAAAACTAGGAGTCGCAGTTAACTTGCAAGTTACTGCCTCTAGACTCCAGTTAACTACTATGAAATAGAGGTTTAGTGAGCACTACGAAGAGCATGCTGTATGAGCCAAGCTTTCGTAGTCATGCAGAATTTTGTTCAAAATTGGAACAGGAGTTGGAATTGCCATCGGAGTGCCAGTGGAGAAGTCATGCAAAATTTATTCTCATAAACCCTTCTATCTTTAGTAACTGTAGATTTATCTCCTACTTCCTTTTATAAGATTTATAATTATTATTAATACATGCAAGCTCTTCAGTAGGAGGATCAACAACATGCTTGACTCTAAATTTATACTATCAAAATTTCCTCTGCCTTTTCTCTTTTATTTTCCAATTCCCTTATTATTTCTGCTACCTCTTGACATTGGGTGATCAGGTACATGTATCTGTCCATTAGTGTGACATCAAACTAAGTTGTGTTAGGCCCTATATGGAAAGCTAATGTATTGAGAGGGGAGGGGTGAATCAGTACTCCAAAACATTTCTTTTGTAATAACCTTACTGTTATACATAAACAGGATAGTGCAGTAACATATAACAAAACTATAATCAACAATTACATTCATACATGATTCACTCCATAACACATATATTTTGGTCAAGCAAAAACTCTTGGTTAGAGAGAAAAACTGCGGTGGGGATGGCACCCACAACTTCACTACTGCAATAATAAAGAATGCTCGGTTAGAGCTACATTTAGCTACTTCTGATAGCTTACCCTATTAGGAGTATTAAGATCAGTTAGATCTACCTTGCTAAAGGATTTTACAACACTATATAGGTGTAGCACCTGGTTAAAGGATTTACAATTTATAGACTTGGTTGAGTCTTTTACCTTGTTAAAGGTTTCTCTTACAACTTCAAAATATTACAATAGAATCATTACAAATATCTACAACTTTACATCTGAAATGCTGTAGCAGATTCTATGTGCTCAAAATAAGATTACCTTGCCTATAGCATACCTCGGTAACTCATAAAGTAACTCGATAAACCCTTTTGTTTACTCTGTTCCTTGACTGTTCTCTGATAACCTTCTCGGTGACCTCTGTGTCTCTATAACAGTCATAATACTCTGTGATTTCTCATGTATCACATAAGTCTTGCTTCATACACACATGTACACACATTTCTCACATTCACATCTCTTTTTTTTAACCCTAAATTCATGCTGTATAAATAGACTTCTTATGTCGGTGATCCGATTCATTGCTTCGATCTTACAAACATGATTTCTCGAATAAATAACCATGCAAAATATTTCATTGGTTAGATGACCTCAAAATTATATAAAATTTGTATGGGCAATTTCCAATGTGATAACGGTTCTATGTGCCTCGATCTTGTAACACGTTTTCATATGTGTGTCTAGGTTCAATGAATCTGGTAACATGTTTCACTCGGTGTATTATCTTTATTGCTCGGTAGACATGAAATAACACTCGGTAGACAGCTCGGTGTATACTGGGCTTTGTGACTGTTTTCTTTCTGTAACCGACTTCTCTGTGTGTACCGATTGCATGATTCGGTAATACTAACCGACTAGAATATAGAATGACTTTGTATATAAAACTAATGGCAATTTGATAAGTAGTAACAAGTTGGAGGTTGCAAATGCTTGGCCTCATATGCATCTCACTGACTCAATACTTTCCCTTCCTCTATGACCCCTGAATCAGTTATCCCTATGATGGACTTGAAAAGCACTGAGAGGGGGGGGGGTGAATCAGTGACACCAAAAATAAGACTACTTCAAACACTAACCGGTAGATGAACTTAGCAAAACTTTTAAACACAATGCATGTAATCCAAAATGATATAACAACATTCACAAAAAGTAAAACATCCACTATAACACAAGTGTTTGTACGTGGAAAACCCAAATAGGTAAAAACCACGGTGAGATGGAACTCATAAGTTAACTATCTGTAGTAATAGATAACTGACCAGTTACGGTTTACAAAGTGATCTGCTAGGAGTGAATCTTGTTAGAGATCCAAAAGCTTGATTAGAAGCTTATTCCCTATGAAAGGTAGTACCCTGTTAGGAGTAACCTCGGTGGAGGATTTCTGAATCCAAACTAATGGATCACCCTATTAGAGGATTTGTACATTGAAGCTTGTTAGAGCTTACCCGGTTAGGGGATTTGAATTTTGCTGTAGTTGTTAGAAAACAACAAGATTGGTTTGATCTGTCTGAATAGCACAATACTTGCTTGATCAGATCCTTTTACGCATATTCAACACTGCTCTTTAGCATACTGAAATTTCTCTCGCACATAACATATCACTTTCGCTCTTCACCATACATACATAAATAATTCATTGTGATGTCAATATATATATTTATATTTCATGTCCGCCTTAATAAATCATAACACAATTTCTTAGGTGCAGTGTATCTAGTCAAGTGATCATAACTCATCACAAAAATACCGCCACAAATTGTTAGTGGGATAACTCATCAGGATTTGTGATAACTCATCACACAATCAATGAATACCGGTTGGAACAATCAGTACCAGTTGGAGTTAATTATATAATCTGTTATCCTTGAATCTCCTGACATAATCTCCACTTGATCTTCACCTTGATGTTGACTAAGTATATCCACTGGTTGTCTCTTATGCATATACCAATTGTCCCAGAGTACCGGTTATAAGTAAACCTCTTAGTATACTAGTTGTAGCGTAAACAACTTGAAGTTACATTGGTAGACAATATAAACATATGCGTGTTTGTGTGTTTCATCAATGACAACATATGATGAATATATTACAATCATCATTAAGCCAACAATCTCCCCCTTTGGCATTGATGGCAACACTTAGAAAATTTTACAGTAATCCGCTAAGTGTGCATACAAAACAAATTTACACATACACATACTCCCCCTTAATGCATACATTATACAAAATTCTCAAAAACACACACATATTTTTACTCCCCCTTTGACAACAATGCCAAATTGAAAAAGCAAAAAAAAAAAATATATATATATATAGAGAGAAAGAAAATTTGTATTAAAGTGTTTAGCATATACAATAACAACTTAAAAAACAAACTTGAATCATGAAGTCCTTCTTCAACTGTGATAGGGCATTTGTCCATGTCTCCAACACGTTCTTAGTGTACTCTAGTGTAGACATTATCTGTGAATGGAACTCTTCCATTGAATCCAGTGTATAGGTTTCTGGGGTTGCTAAGATAGTTTTTGCATTTGAGTAGGTTCTTTGTAGTATGTCCATTTGTGATGTGAGTAGACTCTTCAATTCCCTTAGTGACTGGAGGGTCTTTTCTTTCTCATGATCATAAGTATCCAACCTATTATGCAAATCATTTATAGATTTGCTAAAAGCAAAAATAGAGTCATGAAGCGGGACATATGCAGTGCATATCCTTTCTAGCTCTTGATCTGTTTTTGTACGCCTTTTAATAATATCAGAATAAAAGAAAGAAATATTAGAGGTAGAAGCAAGATACTTTCCTCCTGTTTCAATAGCTTTTCTCAACAAATCTTTATTATGCGACAGAGCCATTTTGCCAGTATCAATGGCCTTGGAAACTTTTCTCCATAGTTCTTCTTGTGACTTTTCTCAACATAGGTTAGAGCAGTTTCTTCAAGTGACTTGATTTCATCAGATGCATCTGCAACTAACTGACCAAGTTTGCTAATAGGGGTTGTCAGATGTGTTGTAGAAGTTTTCGATAGCAGACCAGATAGAATATCTACTGCATTCTGAATTGTTTCAACTTCCACCCTTTTCTCTTTAAGTCTCTTCTTATGCACTCTAGATTGCATAACATTAGAAATCTTCATCATTTTAGATTCGCTCAATTTGTCAACATTGATAGGCCTTGCAATGCTCAATGAATCATCATCATTCTCATCAATTTGTTGTGGCTTGGCCAGTTCGGAGGATGTAACCTTAATGATTTCTTTCTCCAGATTCTTCTCTATTTCCTTTTCAGAAGTCTGTGCGATAACATTTTTCATAGACTCCTGAGTTTCTTGTAAAACTGGTGGAGATTGGGGTTTCTCCGGTTGTTCAGGTTCCGGTGGATTGATCACTTTTAGTTGAGTTGTCGGTTGCTCAACTAATGTAACCTGTATAGCAGTGATTTCAGGAGGCTCCATATCTGGTGCAGTGTTGTCTCCAGATAGATCAACTGTATCCTAAACATCAACAACATGAATAATGGTGTCATCCTTGACATGATAGACCTCATCAGTTTGTACAATCTCTTCTTCATTCAGTTTTGGTCGATTGTCAATATCTTCCTTATCCTTAGAGGATTGTATGAGCTCTTGCATCCATTTGATATTGTAGGCTATTTGTTGCATCTCAGTCTCAATAATTGACCTCTTTCCATTAAGTAGCTTCAATCTTCTTTGCTATAAAAAGCAAACTATGTTTTGTATTGATCAATTAAAGCACTTATTCCATCTTTAGACAAATTGGGAAAATATTGTACAAATATCTCATCAATAATTTATTTTTCCAATTTTATAGCTTCCTCCCATTTATCTAACAAAATAGTGTACAAAGAATTTGAGATGGCCTTTTCAAGATCATGCAGATATTTACAGTACTGATACAAATGAGTGATTACCTTTTGAATGATTTGCTTCTTCTCATCTTTAGTGAAGGAATCAAAATGATCTTTGACATTGTCAAATCTATTCCTCCCTAATGTCTTCATTGTTCTTTCAAAATGGGTGTTAGGCTTGAAATTTGAGATATCAATAGGCACAGTTGCCTTTGGCACTCCCTTTACTGACTTTGCTACTCTACCGGTAGCTTTCATCTTCTTAGGTTCTTCTTTAGTATCAGTACCCTCAATTCTTCTTGTAGAATTAACTTTCAACCTCTCTTCTTTGATTCATTCTCCTTCTTTGTATAGACTTTAGGTGTCGGTTCCTTCTTGGTTTGGATACTCCGGGTCACCCTTGTAATCTTCATCACCGGATGTGCTTCATTAGTTTTTTTTTCTTTCCTTTCCCACTTGTGACAGGAGCAATATTGGTTTTAGCTTGTGCATCCTAGACTACCAAAATATCCATTTTTGCCTTCTTTTTATCTTTAGGAGATGCTAATAGGTTATTAGCATAACCAACTAGTAATTCATGGTTCACCTCATAATTCATATCTTCCATTTCTTCTTTTCTCGGCTCAATTGCTTGCATCAAACAAAAATCAGTGGTAACTGTAAAAACAATGTCTTTTGCAAAATGTCATACCACATCTTCAGGCAATCTCATTCTCATGCTCATATTCTTCTAGAAACTCATTAAAATACTTATTCATAGCAGCAGGAAAAGTATTCCTTACAACCTTGATGTTGTTCTTGATTTGAACAAATACCCGTAGGTTCTTTAACCATTCAATATCACCTATTTCTAGTAGGAAATTTTGAAAATAAAAGAATAACCTGACCATTAGCTGTCCATACTTGAACTTTTGACTGTTGTCCTTCTTGATAGATTGTAGATTTAAAAACAATTGTCTTCTAATAACCTCACAAAGATCATAATCTGCATTTTCAACTATCATCTGGTGAGCTATATGAACAACTGTTGATGGAATACTATTTAGTCTAATAGAGTAAAATACTCAGTAGCCCATCACCATAGCTACCAGTTTCACAGCTGGGTCTTTGATATTGTTAACAGAAAAAGCACATTTGTCAGATGTTGAACCGGTTAGAGAGAATACCGTCTCTTTTGAAATTCACCTTAGCTCAGGTACTTCACCGCTTGAGAAATAACTAGTTACAACCTGAATGGCTTCCTTGGTAATTGTGTGAGTTCTCTCTAAGTACATGTTCTCACCATGAACCCGACTCAAAATGATTCTGAGATGCTCTTCCTCAAAATATTCTAGGAAATAAGCAACATTATGAAATCCTTTTTCGGAAACCCTACCATAATTTATATGAATCTTTCCATTCTCATCACAAAGGGATTTCAATTGAGTGTAGATATACAGTGAACCTAGATCCTCAATCTTACAATCAATGTAGCTTGACAAATATCCTTTAACCAAAACTCCACTAGGAACTTGTGATAATGCATTATACGATACAATTCTTTCCGCCTCTACAACTTCCATTGGCTCAGATGTAATCATTAACCTTTCTACAGACTTTGAAGATGATGCCATTACAGATGAACAAAATTCAAAGTAGGATTTTAAAAGAAATACCTTATTTCACACACACTTCCTCATTTTCTGGTTGAATACCCCAGGTGCACACTAGTTCGATCCTCTTCAACCTTCAAATCAACTTGATTACAAATCACAATGCAACTTCGACAATTTTCAGCCAACAATCTTTCTTAGCTCTGCAAGCACTCCAAATTTCTCTCTCAAATGAGTTAGGGTAAAAAATAACAAAGTGAAAACTCGCTTTTATCGTTTTTACCTACTGCATTAAATTCTTGCCCCTTAGGGTTACAAACCCTAATTTCACCATTCAAGGAGAAGAACGATTGATAACATATTGACAAAAAGTTACCAAAATTTCATGCTTCAAAATTCTCTTATCACCTATTTATCTCTGATAGTTCTGATACTAAATATGATTAGCATAGATGCCAAGCTAACAATATGAGAGGGGCGGGTGAATCATTCAAACTTAATCTTCAATAAAAACAACAGATTCAACCTCGGTAACCTTATCGGAAAAACAGTAATGCATGCAGACCCATAAATAGATAAGATCACAAACATATAACACCAGATTTAATGTGGAAACCCAAATAGGGAAAAACCACTGTGGGATTTTAGACCCACTAAGAAATATACTCTTCTAGAGTATGCTCGGTTAAAAGCAAATCCTGTTAAAGATTACAAACACATTGCTAGATGTGACCTGGTTAAGGTATTTCCCTCAAATCTGTTAGGATCTTTACCTTGTTAGAAGTGACCTTGTTAAAGTATTTCAAACACTCAATAAGAATGTCACCTTGCTAGAGGATTTTACAAATAAGACTGTTAAGTCCACTCGGTTAAGAGATTTTCTGCTACTTCTCAAAATAACAGTAATAAAATATGTCTGCAACTTCACATCTAAAAATGCTAAAGCAGATTCTTATTTGCTCAATACAATCTAGACATAGAACTAATCTTGTCTATCTGCTGGGCTCTATACTCTGTTATCAAAATAGGTCTTCAAGCTTCTGTGCTCGGTAATCACTATGTAGCATCCCTGTGCATACACTTGCCCGCATACATTGTTTATCAACAGTTTCCTACTTATAAACAATCTTCCAACCGTTTAATCTCCTTGATCACATTTCCCATGATCAATCATAGCCATCAGATCTTCAATCTTGTCCAGGTTCAATGTATCCTTCGATCTGAAAATGTTTTACCCCACCTTGGAACTTTCATTTTCACCTTGGAACTTGTGTTAGGGTATTGCGGTTCAATCTGAGCTGTAGATCTTCCTGCCAATCTTTCTTTACCATAGATTCTTTAACAATCTTCATACATGGCTTACCAATCATTTAATCCACTCCAGCTCATCAGCTTCCTTCATTAAATATCACAAGTAAACATTTAATGCATTTTGTTATAGCTCGGTTGTAACTCGGTAAATACTAAACTTTACTCGGTAGACATTTTGCCTTCATTAACCGATAGCGATAACCTTAGGGTTTACCGACTAGGTTCCTTAGGGTTTACCGACTAGGTTCTTTGCTCAATAACATAGTATAGTATTAACCTTTCAAATAATAGAATATGTAGGATATCAAAACAATCTAAACATCATGATCTCATCATTGTCTAACTCGGTAATAGTTGCCCATTGAATAACTTATCCCCTTATTCATCATATTCTTTCTGTGTCTTTTACCAACATCTTTATACTCATCAAATCATACTTCTTAAGATATGGCAACATCATACTGAATTAGAAAATCAATTTCTTGACATCAATGACAAAATAATAATATTAAGACAGTAATCATCCTTAATCAATTATATCCATAGTCATCAACAACCTTCTCAATATCCTTATTGAAATGCCAACAATCTCTCATTGTAATTGGAATGCCAACCTTCTTCTTGTCTGTTATAATGCCAACATCTCAAGGGGTCCGAAGGTGGATTTACCGTTAAGTTCCCCTTAGCCATATAAAAAGGCTTAATTCACTGTTGTAGGGTTCTCTTCACTAGGTGAAGGAATAGTTTCTTCGATAGGTGAGTCATCACTCTTTTTCTTCCATATCCAGTTCATTTCCTCTCTAGTTTATTCAACATTTACTTTCTGCTTTCCTTTCTGATACTTAGAAGAGTTGACCGGTTTTTTATTTCTAGATCTATAGAATTTTAATAAGTGTCCCGGTTTGTTGCAGTGGTAGCAGGCCATACCAAATGATTTCTAAGGTCCTGAATTTCCTCTCCTAGTTCTTCTTCTGCAGTTCATAGCCACATGACCAAAGTTATTACAGATGGTGCAAATGACATTTGTGACCTTTTCCATCTCAAATGGACTAAACTGGTTTCCATAGGGTCTAGGATGCATATGCGGTACAAGATTATTTGCTCCATATCTACACTCAACATATCTATATCCATACATTCCACATGTGAAGCAATGACCTTCAAACTTCTTAGACACATGCCTGGCATTTCTATTAAAACTTTTATTTTTGTTAGGTTTTTCTCTACAAACATTTGCAGTGTGACCAGGTTTATGGCAAACAAAACAAACATGTTTAAAGACCTTCTTACCGGTAGGCTTCTTGATCTTAGGAGAAAATTTGTTCTTAAGAGTGTTGCTCTTGGTATTGGAGGATTCACCTTTCTCAGATGTGCGATAACCAAGTCCAAAGATATCACCTTTCATTCTTTGTGATTGTATTTGTTCATCTAGCAAGATAGAACTTCTGTTGAACTTCTCCAATTTTCCATTTGCTCCAATAAGTTGTTTGGTGAGAACTTCATTATGCTTTGATAGATTCTCTCTCAGAGAGGATGCTAATTCAAGCTCTAACTGCAAGTTTTCTTTCTCTTCTCTTTCAGCATTCAAATGCTCATGCAAGGCAACATTTTCTCGCTTGATCTTGGTGATCTCATGATCTCTTTCCTTGATAAGATCTTCAACAGCTCTTCTGGCTTCCAGTTCCTAACTCATGCAGATAGTAAGACTTTCCATCTCTCTCCTTGGATTTAGATTTTCACCATTTAAATTTTCAACCTCTTTGGATAAAGCATCAATATTGGCTTCATCTGAAGAACTATTATCAGATATATCCAATAGTTGTTCAGTAATCGCTTTCCTCTTGACTTGTGAAGCTTTCAATTTGACCCTTAGGTTTTCAAGCTCATGTCTGCTAGCTTCTAGCTCTCTAGCCATCTCAAGGTAGCTCATGTCCCCTATGGTGGTTTCAAGGCTTCCTTCTAAGCTATTAGGCTTCAAAGAAGTTAGGCTATGATACCAATTGATGGACTTGAAAAGCACTAAGAGGGGGGTGAATCAGTGACATCAAAAATAAGATTACTTCAAACATTAACCGGTAGATGAACTTAGCAAAACTTTTAAACACAATGCACGTAATAAAAAATGATATAACAACATTCACAATAAGTAAAACATCCACCATAACACAAGTGTTTGTACGTGGAAAACCCAAATAGGTAAAAACCACGATGAGATGGAACTCACAAGTTAACTGTCTACCGTAATAGATAACTGACTAGTTAGGGTCTACAAAGTGCTCTGCTAGGAGCAAATCTTGTTAGAGATCACAAAGCTTTATTAGAAGCTTATACCCTGTGAAAGGTAGTTCCCTATTAGGAGTAACCATGGTGGAGGATTTCTGAATCCAAACTAATGGATCACCCTATTAGAGGATTTGTACATTGAAGCTTGTTAGAGCTTACCCGGTTAGGGGATTTGAATTCTGTTGTAGTAGTTAGAAAGCAACAGGATTGGTTTGATATGTCTGAATAGCACAATACTTGCTTGATCAGATCCTTTTACGTATATTCAACACTGCTCTTCAACATACTGCAATTTCTCTCGCACATAACATATCACTTTCGCTCTTCACCATACATACATAAATAATTCATTATGATGTCAATATATATATTTATATTTCATGTCGGCCTTAATAAATCATAACACAATTTCCTAGGTGCAGTGTATCTGGTCAAGTGATCATAACTCATCACAAAAATACCGTCACAAATTGTCGGTGGGATAACTCATCAGGATTTGTGATAACTCATCACATAATCAACAAATACCAGTTGGAATAATCAGTACCGGTTGGAGTTAATTATATAATCTGTTATCCTTGATTCTCCTGACATAATCTCCACTTGATCTTCATCTTGATGTCGACTAAGTATATCCATTGGTTGTCTCTTATGCATATATTGGTTGTCACAAAGTACCGGTTATAAGTAAACCTCTTAGTATACTGGTTGTAGTGTAAACAACTTGAAGTTACACCGATAGACAAAATAAACATGTGTGTGTATGTGTTTCATCAATGACAACATATGATGTGTAATGCCCTGCTAGGAACCCTAAAGGAAAACAACACAACTAGGCAACTGAAGGGTGAATTTTTATTTTTTTTAAACGATTAAGTGCATTACTTATCACATTGCACGTTTATTAACACAACGAAAGTCTAACACCTGATTTCCTGAGGGTTACCAACGAAGATTAATTCACAATAATAATAATAATAACATCAAAATTAATCCAATTATCCATCTAGTTAGGAACTTAATTGTTTTTAATTAAAACATAATCGTAAAACTAAATCCCACAATGAAAGATTTAAAGTGTTCCAATACATTTACTTTCCATGGTTCATTTACACATAAGAATAAAGATACTAAATTAACATACATTCAAATGAATTAATATTACAATAATCAATAATTACATGGCTTCCAATAACACAACTAAATACTTAAGTTATAATGCCAAGGTTACATAGATTTCTGAAACAACGATCACATGGTCTCAAATGTACAATAATCACGAACATGAGCTAGTACATGAATCACAAACCTAGATACACCAGCGAAGCCTTTCCTCACTTGAAGGTACAATCAAGGATATCCGATGGGAAGTGGCACTACCACCTGACCATGTGATCCCAACATGGAACCACCCCACCATGCTAGGAGATAGCAATAGACCCTCAAGGAAGAAAACAAGACAAGTACGATAGTACAACATGACTCCACAAAACCCATGTGACTCAACTCAGAAACACTAGTGACCCTAAGGAGAGAGTGTCATCACATGGCTTAAGGTGGTTACCCTAGATAGGCCTCCATAGGTCTCAGCCCCCATCCTGGGTTATCCTGGTAACCTCTCCCAAACCCCTGGCTCCATCTAAGCATCATGTGGACCCTACCAACCCCTTCGTGAAGACAAGGTGGTAGGTTTTCCATTCCAGGCCTTCTCACAACATCCTGAGCCTATACAAGCACTCAACCAAGTGCGAGGCACATTATCTTAATTTAATATTTCAGCTACCCACCTCCTAATCAGTTATTAGGTTATCACTTCTTAACTAGCTTTCGAGGGGTTATCCTGCCATCCACTTTGGGTGTGGCCCCCGCTCGAAAGCCACTCTCTCTCATAGGACACTAACAGGAATGTTCTCTCTACGAGAACTCTATGGGGAAACTGACAACCATATCTAATCCTGACAAAACTACAAGTGAAGGATACACAATCAATAACTCAGGGTTAACCATTTGAAACAAAACACTTAATGGTTCACAACAACAGGGTTACACAGCAACACCTGACTAAGGGTATAGCAACCAATTACGACATGACGACAACTCAAAATCAAAATTACAACGCAAGTATGCTTTTACCAAAAACTACCATTTATACTAAAGATCCTATAATAGGCAATCTTTTTAAAATAGTCAAAAGCATTAAATACTTGCAAATATAGATATTCCAAAAAAATAGAAAAAATAACTTTATTGATAAAAGAATTTCAAAGTTGTCATTTGTCCAATAAAGTTAAATTTAACCACATAAAAATTAACCCCCCACATATATTCATGATTAAATAATAAAAGAATCTAAACATATGCTTTTATGAAGATAAAATAAATTTTGAATTAATTATATATATATATATATATAATAATACATGTATATGAGTATATATTCACCAAATATATATCATATAAATATATTCACATTAAATATATATATATATATACATAAACATAAACTAATTCCCACAATATACTTTAATTCTCAAATAATAAAATGTCATAGTTTAAAAACATATATATAAATACACACACACACACACACACATTTTTATTTAAACATCAAAATGAAAATCCGACCTTATGGTAAAAGAGATTGGTAAAAACCCCAAAATTCTTTAAAGTGAATTCTTCTTACACAAACCATAAGGAAGAATTTTTTTTAAAATCAAATTTATAAATTTTTCCACATACAAGAAGAACACAAAATCGCACAGGAAGAATTTTTCTTTTTTAAATCAAATTTCTAACTCTTTCCACATACAGGAAGAACACAAAATCGCTTTGGAAGAATTTTTTTATTTTTTTAAAAACAAATTTCTAAATCTTTCCACATACAGGAAGAACACAAAATCTCACAGGAAGAATTTACTTGGAACAAAGGAGGGTAAATCTGGCAAAATTTTGCCAGCATAACCCCTACAATTTCTCAAATAGCAAAACTATTTTATACACAGAAAAGAAACAAAACTAGGCAAAGGCTATCCAACCTGTGAAGCTTTCCTGGAAGAACTTGTGGAAGAGCTCAGCCCTGCAACCAGATTTCCAAGCCTATCCCTCTTACCAACAATCCTTCGATTTTACTTCTCCAACAAAAATTATGCATCCAAAATAAATTTTCCCAAAAATCTGTTGCCTTCTTTCTGTGAAAACCCAGGCATAATAAGTAAAAATATATTTAACCTAAAAGTTTAGGTTGAAAAACTTCCCCCCCCCCAAAAAAATATTTAATATAATAATAAAATAATTTATTTTTCTAATTTCCAAAAAGTAAATGGAAAGTTATATGCAAAAATCAATACTTTCCTTATTTTTCTTTTCTCATGCCCATTTAATTAACTTTCTAAAAAAAACTAATTAAGGAAAGTAATTAAACTCTATTTTATTTCTTTATTTTATTTTTAAAATCTAGAGAACAATAAATGCAATTAATTTTCCACTAAATTTAAATAAAATTATATTTCTAATATAATGCAATTTACAAACTAAATTTAATTACTCATTTAATTAATTAAATCCATAATCACAAACACATAATAATACATAAATTAAATATACTAACTATGAAATGATGCCATAAACTCAAATAATTAATCTAATCCACTACGGCACACAAACCTAGAAGACCCAAATGAAGACTCTAAAAATGTCAAACAACCCAAAATCGAAGGCCGAACAACCAGAAAAGATGACCAACTGATGACACTCACAAGAGTGTAACTGAGGGTAAAACTAGGGTCAACCACTATCTCCTCCACTCCCATCGGACAAATAAGGCATGCTCAGACCTGTGAAGCCAAGTGGAGACGATACCCCGTACCTACCCAGTACTTGTACCTGCAATGTCCTGCATCATTGTACCACACATGCATATATACAAATATATAATACACGACACACACACCGATGAAGGAGAATTGTGACGTTCCTTGTCTCATCGGAGTGAGTGAAGGAAAATCATCTCCTCGCATCGAATACACTTGCAAACACACAACATATCAATACACATTGCATATGTAAAGTAAAAATGTTAGTCCATAACAATAATCCATAAAATAATACTAGTCACAAGTACAGAAATACCGTAAATAAAGCATGCATCCCATAGCTAGTTAAAGCATGAAATAATGTCAAATAAGTCTGAATAACACATAGTGGTAATGTATCCACTAAAAGTAAACAACAGCAAAACATGAGTCCAACAAGTTCGATCGAGGAGGGTTACTACATGATGAATATATTACAATCACCATCAAGCTAACACCCTAATCCAAAAATTTTGAGGAGGTGCTTCACAAAATCCTCATATTTCAAAATTAACTTAAGGAGAGGGACTCATATGTCTGCCACATCCTTCACATACTGCTGAAGCATCTCGATCTTCAGTTCCAAAATGCATGTGTAAGATTGCAAGTTTTTACAGCTATCACTACCCAAAAGGTCCTCCTCCATTATTGCCTCTTCTCCTAAATAGAAAACTTTATTCAAAATCCGAAATTGTTTACTAAACATTTTGAGCTTTCGCTCCCATTGCTGAGAAATTGAAGCTAATGCTCCACCTGCCTGTACTGCCTCCTTATACTCCTTCACGGTATTCTGCAAAAACAATCTAAGTTTTGAGGCATTTATTTGGGCCCACGACTTTGTTGTAGCAACTACCTATCTTACCTCCATTAATGCTTTTAACTCTCCCTTTGGGAGTGATGAGGTTGACGATAGATTATCATTTCTGCAAGTATCTAATGGCTTACCCATCTCTATTAGAAGTTGTTTGTACTGCTCTAGTTGTGCCTTTACCTTAGTATGAGATGCATGTTCTTTCTGTATTCGTCCCCTGATGATACTGGTGGAAAGTTCCAAAGTATCCAACTCTCCCCACTTTGTTTGCTTGCCCAATTTTACTTGAGATACTTGGTATTTTGGGGAGGCTTGACCCTGTGTGTGGAGTGGAAATGCCACATCCGCAATCACTTCACCGAAACCTGTTCTTGACAGATGATGGACAGTCTTAGTCTTCTTGACCTTTCTTGGTTCCTCTGTTATTGCTTGTTGTAGAGTAACTTTAGGTAACTCCACCTTTCTCTTCTTCTTCTTCTCAAAAGTAAATTCAAGCCACTGTGGTATATCTTTATCTCTGTCACCTTGATGTGACACTATGTCAGCAATTACAATATGAACATTGTCGGCTTGATGATGATTGTAATGTATTCATCACTTGTTGTCATTGATGAAACACTCTCACACACATATATGATAACATTGACTACCGGTGTAACTTCAATTGGTTTACATTACCAACCGGTATGTTTAAGGTCTATCTCTAACCACTACTTTGTGTCAACCGGTATGTGCCTAAGAGACAACCTGTGGTAACACTAAGTCGACATCAGAATCAGGATGAAGATGAAGAAGAAGATCAAGCATAAGACACTATAACAATGATTCACTAGTTTTATTCCAACTGGTATTAAACTGCTCTAATTGATATCTATTTTTGTGATGAGTTACCACCAGCACCATTTGTTTGGCGGTCATTTTTGTGATGAGTTATGCTTAAATGTCTAGATACACTGCACCTAGGAAATTGTGTTCCTATGGCCGACATAAGGTCTGAATGCCTATTTAAAGACATCTGAGTGAATCATTTCATCCGAGATGAGAAACAAAGAACAGGTATAGTAGAGGTAATCTATGCAAATACTTTTGCTGAAGAGCGATAAGTGTTTAGATGGAGAGCAGTGTTGAATGTACTTAGAATGATCTGATCAAGCAAGTTTGTGCTACTCAGAACAGATAAAATATTTCTTGTTGTTTTCTAATCATTATAACAAAACTAAATCCCCTAACCGGGTAAGCTCTAACAAGCTTCAATGTACAAATCCTCTAACAAAGTGATCCTTAGTTTGGATTCTAAAATCCTCCAGCAAGGTTACTCTTAATAGGGTAGTACTCTTAACATGGTATAAGCTTCTAATCAAGCTTGGAATCTCTAACAAGATTTGCTCCTAGCAAAGCTCTTTGTAAGATCTTAATCGGTTAGTTTTCGATTACTGCAGATAGTTAACTTGTGAGTTCCATCTCACCGTAGTTTTTACCTATTTGGGTTTTCCACGTATAAACATTTGTGTTATGGTGGATGTTCTACTTAATGTGGATGTTGTTATTTCATTTTGGATAGCATGTATTTTATTTAACTTCTTGGTTAAGTTCATCTACCAGTTAGTGTTTAAAGTAGTGTTTGTTTTGGAGTCACTAATTCAACCCCCCCTCTCAGTGCTTTTCAAGTCCATCAAACATTTGCCTGTTCCTCTACTTCAGCCCTCTCTTCTACCTATGTCTATTTAGGATCGTGAGGTAAAGCAACTTGGCAGGCCAGATTAGTTTGGAGAGAAATGTTAACATTCAATTGTTGTTGCTTGTGCAACTCTCCCAACTTACTACTGACCTCTTCGTTGAACGTCCTCCCTTCCTCATCTGCTTCGATCGTACCCTACCTGATAGCTATATCCTTAAGGAGGTCTTCTTGATCTTGAGGGGTTAAGACTAATCTTTCATTCAACAAATCTTCCGCCTCATTTCGTTCTTTCTCTCCTCCCATTAGTTGTTGCTCTTCTCCCTATTGTTCCTCTTGATATGAATCAGTCTCAATATTATGGACACTTATAGTTTCTGTGGTAGACCTAAATCCCTGTATCCCAGGTTGCCTTATGTTTGTATCAACTGGTGGTGACATAGGGGCATTGGTAACTGGGATTTGTGCCGAGTTGTTGGAGGAGGTTGAGTGGGCGTATCTTCATCTCTTTATGTTCCTTCTTCTTGCTCCTAAGCACCTTCTCTTGTAGTATGTCCTATAACTGTCCTTGGTGGAAGGACCTCAGTGAGTGGCACTGCCCCTAGTCCATCTGTTACCCCCAGGTCTGCAACGTTCTTCAATAAATCACACTCCTTCATTTTTACCTGAAGCTTTTTCATTAAGTCTTCAGTGCTATCTTGGGTGCCCATTGCTTCATCAGGGCCAGCAGATGTATTCTTTCTTAATCTCAATCTTGTTTTTCGAGCATACTCCTAATAACCCCTTGATTGGGGCACCCCTAAGGTAGACTCTTTTTGCTTCCCCTTTGAAGCACTCAACCTAACCCTTTGACTTAGCCTTTCTTTGGTCATGTTGATGACCACTTGGGAGACCTTTTCTATAGTCACATCCTTATTTATTGACCACCTTATTAGGGAGAGGGGTCTTTTATCAATTTTATTCTCTTTGGATGCAACATCTAGTAAGTCACCCTCATCCCTCGGGTCTTTAGGGAGATTAGTCTCAATTTCCAAATCCCTTATTTGGGGTACTGATAACCTATTGTAGTTCTTCTCTCTTACTTCAAAACTGTCTTGGAGGTTTGCCCAAAAATCCTCCAGTCTAGGCTTATGTCCCTCATATGCCTTAGGCTTAGTTTGCTTGAGTTTCTTGTAGGGATCATAAAATTCCCTAGCATAACCAAATTCTTTTAAATTCAAATCTTGGAGCTCTTGCTCTGCCAACTTTGTCACCTGGATCTTTGAGCAAGAGAAATACCCAATAGATACTGAAAATTCAATCCCTGTTTTGTGCTTGGATGATAGGAGGGATTGGAGGCCTAGTAGGTGCTTGACATATTCTAATAAGATGATCCTGTCATTATAGTACCTTGGCAGAAACATTGGGTTTCCTATAAACCCACTGACCCTTGTGTAGGTGGAGCGTGGGTTTTGGATAAACCAACACGCCCACTCTTGGATGATAGCCATGGCCTCTGGGCTTATCCTGTATCCTGCATCTCTTGTCACTTTAATAGTTATAGGGAAAAGGAAGGCATCATTGATCCTTTTAAAATGCTCCTTTTCATTGGTGATGGGGAGTTTGGAATACTATTCCCATACCTTCTTCTGGCCTTCTTCACCCCCTAGTTGACCTTCAACTTGTAGGCCTTGAAATTTACCAGCTCTTGCGGCCACCCAGATGACATAAGAGGTAAAGAAGAACTTCTTGGTTTGGTGGACCTCTTTCATCTGTCTGCATATGTTGTCCGAAAGGATCCGAGGCCAATGGAAGTATTGTTTCCCTATGAGGATGATTGTCATGAATTGGAACATCCATGGGTGAAAATGTTTGCAATCGGGCTTGCCAAAGGTCTTGCTTAACATGATGATTAGGTCTCTCTGAGGCTCTTTGAAGTCTGCTCACAGTATCTCTATGGCCTTTAGACCTATTTTCCTCTCTTCCTCCAACCAATTTTCATTCATGTGCCTCTTGTTTGAGGTTACATTACCACTCCATACATTCAAGGCTTCCTCTTTAGTTGAGAGGAATATCTCATCTCTGGTTGGGATGTCGAACACAAATCCCAGCATATCAGGGGACAAATCTATCACTATCTTACCCCGTGCATCTATGCATTTCCTGGTGTCGGGGTCAGAGAATTGGGCAATTGTCATTATAAAGTCTTAAGACTGCACTGATTGTGGAAGATGGTAGCCTCTAATAGGCATGATCTCTTTATCCTTCTCTGTGGGGCTTCCAACCTTGGATTGTCTAACTGGGTTCTAATGTCTTCAATTTCAATGTGCCCGAACTTAGTGTCAGTAACCCATTTAATTTTATCATCCAATTTTGAAGTGTAAACCCACCCTTGGTAATGGTACTTCATGGTTGTCGGAAGTCGATCAATGTCCTTACCTCTCTTGCTGGAAGTTGGGTCCATCTAGTTGCTTGAATCTACAAGAAGGAAACAAGTGTCAATTCCTTAAACAAAACAAAAAAAAATTCATTCACCTCGAGACTCTGGGGTTCCGGGGTGGGTAGTTCTCATTTTTTTTTTAAAGAAAGGACCTTGGAACTCTAGGGTTTCGAGGTTTTGGGTTGGATAAGCTTGAAAATTAAAAGGATCTAGAACTCTAGGGTTCTGGGCTGGGTAAGTTTGAACGAAGTCTGGAACTCCGGGGTTCTGAGTTGGGAACTGTGAATGAAGTTTAGAACTTCAGGGTTCCAAGCTTGATGGATTTCCAATGGGTCCGAAACTCCAGGGTTCTGGGATAGAGAAAATGAACACCAAAAAGATTTTAAGGAGATGGGCTCAGAAGGATGAACCTCAAAACTCCAGGGTTGATGGTATTACATCTTTAAAGAGGTCATCCAGAACTCTGGGATTCTGTGGTTTTGGGCTCATCGAGTGTTAGGCACAAAAATAACCTCAGAACTTCGAGGTTGGAAAAAACAACTAACCCTGAACTCCGGGGGTCCGGGGTTAGAACTAGGACACGTGGGAAGCAACGAAAAACAAAACAAAACAAAAGCAAGGAAAACCAATAATAAAAAATTTGCGACGAGAAGAGCTAAACTACAAACGACAAGGAGGGAAAGAAAAATCACCAACGTGGTGAGAAAAATCACCCAAGAATGCGAAAATAGCTCAGAAGGACGTAGGAATGAAGTCAAAAGGAAAGAAAGAAAGATCTTTGGAAGGTTGAATGCACAAATGAGATTTGAAAAGTTCCTTCTTCCTATTTATACCCCTCGAACCTTGTCCGTACAAACACCTAAAAGAGGACCTCAGGACTCCGGGGGTCTGGAGTTTCAGGGTTGATGAACAACAACACAACATACCTCGAGACTCTGGGACTCTGGAGTTCTAAGGCAGAAAACACAAAATGCACCTTGGGACTCTGGGACTCTGGAGTTCCAAGGTGGACAACACAAAACACAAGACAATGCACCACTTCAGGACTCCAGGGTTTCGGGTTCTGGGGTTCTAAGGTAGGTGCACTAACAAGCACAAAAAGAGACCAACCTTGGGACTCCGGGGCAGTCAAAGAAAAACAAAAAGGAAAGAGACCTCGGGACTCCGATATTTTGGGGTTCCAAGGTAAAAGGAGCAAAACAAAAAGAAATAAAGCAACATAAGAAAAAGAGGGACCCCATATTTTCAACACAAGGAAACTAATGGGGGTTAGGTATGCAGGGCATAACTGGTGTCTGATACACTTGAAACAAGAGGAAATTAAGTGTCATTTCTATTGCACCATGGATCGGTATTCAGGGAGATGCTAACAAAGATGTGTGTTATCTCCACAAGGGGAGAATATGTCAAACAGATTGGTGTCAGTTCTCCGGTTCAAGTGCTGCTAGTTGAGAGGTTGCAGAGCATAGTGGTAAAGAGAGAAAAAGAACCAGTCTAAAGGAGAAGAGAGAGCTTGTAGTATACTAACTGTCAAGACCCTTTTCCATTGTTGTCAAGGGGGAGAAAGAGTCTATAGTATATCAGATACTACATATGTTGACATCATTGCTAAAGGGGGAGATTTTTTGTATTATGTTGTCATTGATGTCAACTGGTTTAGCATAAATAAGGACAACCAGTATGGGAGAATAGTTGATATGTTGTTAGTGCTATCAACCAATAGTGTGGACAGTCAAGCCACCAGGTAATCATGTTGGAGTAACTAGTTTACATGTCAGTATTGAGAAGAAGGAACCGGTTTGTGTGTATGCATGCTGATGCTGAACAAGCATGATAGAGAAGTGATCGATGAGTGATGAGGACTGGAAAGTGTGTGACTGGTAGAGCTCACTGCAGTATGATCTAATGAAAGGTTAGCAATGCAACTGGTATGCTAGTGCGAGGTCATCTAGCAAGACTCCCACCAGATCAAATGAAGGTTGATAGGAAGTGTGCTGCTTTAGTGAGCAAAGATGACATATGTAAAAGGTACTGGGACATATGTTAAGTTTGAGATGTATCCTCTCTTCAGTGAAGTCGCATCATTACTGGCAGGTGACATAGATCTTTCTCCACTGGTGAGTAGCAGTTGAAGTGCAGTTGTCTATTCCTCCTCCTGGTAAATGATAATACCTTACTTATCCCACACCATACATGTCATACACCATGAATCTCTGGGATAAGATAGCTAGAGTAAGAAAAGGTAGGTGATTGGATGCATAGATTGGATGACTAAACTAAAAGATGAGGAATCCTCTAGAGGATGAGATCTGAGATGTACATCGGATCAGCATGTGAAGTCAAGATGTGTTGCAAGGACAGAGAAGGAAGTGTTGAGATGATGGGTTTTCCATCTTGGCAAACCAGTTGAGAAAGGAACAAGTCAGATGAACACGAATCTCTGCAATTACACACTTGGAGTTACCGCTCAAGTGGAGGTTGTGGTTGCCACTAATGGAGATGGTTGGAGGCTGACAACATTGTCCCATATGGTAAACAAGGTTACCAAAATGCAACAAAGTGAACTGAGAGACAAATGTGAAGTGCTCTCAATCTGATGAAGATGCACATGGTGAGTCATCTTAGATTACTACTGAGGACCAACATGGTTGATGATCAGGTAAATTTGATACACCGACAAGATAGAGATGGTGATGGCAAGAAGGTCAACTGTTAAGGTGAGGCATACCGGTAGGGTTAGATGTCTGGTAGGTGTGTACCAATTAAGTGCTTGGTTGGTGATGCTATCTGAATAGAAATAGAGGTCTAAGCTAAGATGGATACTGATAGGGATTCCCCGTGGATTTGAAGTGGCAAGCATGCAGAGGTCGGTGAAGGGCCGTGTCAGTGAGGTTGTTGGCGTTGGTTGACATTTAATGTTGACTACGACAATCACGGGGAATTATAGAAGAGTGGGGCTCAAGGCAAATTAAAGGGCACCCCCTAGTGATTTGATTGAAGCAAGAGATCTGATCAACTTATCATCCTGGAAAAGATAACCATGAGACCATTTAATATGATGGAGAGAACTGGGTCAATGATTAGTCTGCCATATTTGTTAAACATATAAAATATGCATTGGAAGCCACAAGATTGGCAGTGATGGATGACTTGTTGTAGGTCCACAATATCAGAGTAGATATTTGATTGGATTTGGTGCCCCAATTTGGTTGGTGAGCAAACCCTAGGACACAAAATTTCAAACGCACGCTTTGGTAGGAAAGCTCTAATATTTATGTTGATCAAAGATTGAAGTTGGATGATGCTGGTTAGTGAAGAAGAGTGATCCTGGAAAAGGAAGAGAGTAGATAAGACTAATAAGAGTCAAGGTACTTAACATCTGAAGAAAAGAGCTAGCAGGGAAGGTTAAACCGGTGAGAGGGTTTAACAATGGCTTAACCGAAAAGATCAGACAAACTAGTAAACTAGAAAGTGAGTTCTAGAGGTGGGATCTGACAGTGTTCAAGCCAATTGGAAGGTAGTGCAGAGTGAAGAAGTTGTATGTCTGTTTGGGAGATAAGATCCGGTGGGTAGGGAGCAAAGAAAGGATAAACTAGTGAGCAGAGTAACCGATAGTGGGTGTATGTTCTGATTGTTCATCCAACAGGTAGAGGTAGAGCTCATGTGTCAGTCATAGAAAGTGAAGGTGAGAAGAGAGATTGAGAGAGAGAGAGATAGAAGGATGAGTAGGAGTCAATGAGTGAGGCAGAGGAGGTGAGAAATCGAAAGGGTAAAGTGTATGCAGTGGTTACAAGATTCACTTGTAATCAGACTATTACTTTTGTAATGGACTATGTTCATGATAGATCACTGAGTTGGATCTCGATGCAAGGGTTGGTTCTCCTTGGGTTGGTGCCCTAAAATTAGGGGTTGGTGATCCTTGGGTTGTTTCCCCAAAGTAAGAGTGGTACTCCTTGGGTTGGTGCCCTAAATGTTGTAACTGAGGTTTTCATTGTGAGGCTGGATTGGAGCAGTAGACTCTAGCAACACTTCTCACTGAGGTTTTTCCCATCTTGGGTTTCCCCATAAATATTGATGTCATGTGATGTGCATTTGTGTGTGCTTATTTTATGATATCTTTCCTTCTCTTATCGGTAGATTAACTTGGTATTAGGATTGGTAATTAGTAATCTCTCTTAGGATCAAAAGGTTAAAGAGTTTTGAAAACCACTGATTCACACCCCCCTCTTAGTGGCATCTTGTGTTCAACATTGTGGATGGTTCTAATGTTTTTGTTTGTGTCTCTTGATCGTCTCCTATTTGTCTTGGTGGTTTGCATTGATTCTTGTGCATGTTCTTAGTGATTTTGGTAATCTGGTGATATTCTTCGTGTTATGTGGTATTCTAGGTGGTGTAGCCTGTTGCTATTGATCTTGGTGAGATTTCTGGTGGTGATGCATATTTGGAGATTTTGTTTAGGTCCATTCTATGTCATTTATATCATTGTATTGGTCTGATGGTTCACATATGTATCGTGTGTTGTAATTGGGAGTTGAGAGTTTGGTTGACATTGTAGTCAAGGTTGATGAATTGTATATATAGGTGATATAGTCATGTAATTTTGGTATCGATGTTGTGTCTGCATTATCAAAGAGTAGTATATTTGGTGCATAAGAAAATTTATCATTCGGTGTGGTGTATTGAGAAGAGATTATTGTAGGGCAGACAAATGTGCTTAACCAGAATTGCCATCAGGCATAAGGAGATGCTATATTTGTAGTTCATGTAATCTATATTGTAGTCTGATCATTATTGTAAGGTAGTGAACCTTCCATGAGGGTTGGAGCCTTCTGGGTCATCTTAGTTTGAGGAGTGAGCTCTAGGTAGTGTGTCTGAATGCATGTGCATTCCCCATTGTAATATTTACACATACAACTATTGAGTATCATCTTATTGTGGGTAGGTTCCCATCGTGGTTTTTCCCTTAACCAGGTTTTCCACATCAAAATCTTGGTGTTATGTGTGTTGGTTCTATTGTGTTTATCTTTATTCTTGCTATAGTTGTTGAGATCTGAGATTGTGCTTAAATTGTTTAATCTGGTGAAAACTGATTCATTCCCCCCCCTTCTCAGTTTTCCTTCTTAGCAAAATGATCTACATTTTATTATGAATATCTTTTATGAAATAGCCATGTTTTTTTAATCTATTGTGTAATGTAGTGCCCCTCCATGATTCATACTCTATGATGGTTATGTAGATACCGATTGACTCTCGTCACGTCTAGATACTTCTTGTTTCATGCTTTTTTTTTTTCATATTTTGAGATACTTCTGCATATGAGTAGATACAGTATGGTATTAATGATGATTTTATATTTAGGGTTACTTGGTGATGTTAGGATTTACTATTTGAGGGACCTTGTGATAATGCATTTCCTAGGTGTTATGATTTATATTCACTACTTATGATTTTATATCTTATTCTAATCCTAATTCTAATAATTATGTTGGATATGAATGATATATTTTTTATTATGTTACTATTAGACAGTTCAAATAATCAGAAGACAACTGAGAGGGGGGGGGGGGGTGAATCAGTTGTCACAGATTACCAAAGCCTAAAACATTAATACCACAATGCTTAAACCAAATACCAGAATAGTAGTTAAACCAATTAAGAAAAAACAATAATCACATAATAAATACCATCCACATGACACCAAGATTTATACGTGGAAAACCCTATAGAGAAAAAACACGGTGGCAAGCCTACCCACAACCAAATAATACTTATGTAGTAAGTATGTGAATTACAATTGAGGGGCTTGCACTTGTAGGAAGGCCAATAGCCTAGAGCTCACTGCTCATCATAAAAGGAGTCTCACTAATTACATATAAATCTAGACTACAATCTAAAGAAGTGATTGAACTGCAAAGATAGCATCTCCTATGCCCGAGTACAGTTCTGATTAAGCTCAATATCGAAGGAATATATCCTCTTATATAAACCCAATTGAATCTCCAATGATTGACTAAATCCTCTTCCTGAATGATATTATATTATTCACACATTGCATATCCATATCCCATTCCTATATCCCTTACCATGATCTACAATGAGATCTTACATCATATATATACAAACCCTCGACCATAAACAATCAGGTCGGCCACTAGACAATAAACCAATTACATAATTACAAAACATGTCGGCCTTAGACCAAACAAATAATATCCAACACATGAGATATCCTGGAAACACATCAAGAGGTCCAATCCACACATTACATTAAGCTCGTCCATAACCTAGATCAACCTAGACCCAATATAGGTCCACACGCTAAAGCAATGATCTCCATCTGCCAATTCTCAAAAATGATCACCACCAACATCCTGAAACTCCACTAGAAACTGCACCAACACCACTTATGCATATCATCAAAGATCTTCATCAAAAGCTCTGTCGGTGAAATCCTTGCCAGAACCACAAGCCAAGCTTCCAAGCAAACATGATAGCATCCAATCACCAGATTGAAACCAACTGATTGAATATGAACATGAGTATCATGAATAAGAAAATTCCATAACCAAATCATACCGAAGCCTACCGGATCATAACGAATCCAAACCAAACAGAAACCACTCAATCTACAAGGACCAAAAGGGTTCTGATAAAGCATCCAAACAACTATTATTGACATCAATGACAAAACATAAATGCAACACAAAATCAATTCCACTAAATGTCCAACAATCTCCCCCTTTGGCATTGATGGCAACACTAGATGTGAAAAACATCTAAGTACCAAGAAATGCCAAATAAGTCTCCCCGAATGGAAGACAACCAACAATCCCCCATATAAAGATATAGCAATGAAGTTTTGAAACAAAGACCAAACTCCCCTTGTGTATAATATCTCTATAAAGCTCTGAATTGTACATATATCTCTCCCCCTAATGTATACAACTCCTTAAGTTTTTCTTTTTTCACATTAATATCTCTCCCCCTTTGACATCAATGCCAGAAATCTGACAAAAATATCAAAGCAAAAACATAAACCATTGAATCACAAAGTTGAATACTCCCCCTGAGTAGTAGCATCCCCACATTAGTGAGGGAATAAAAAATATCTCTAATAATGCATATCGGACTGATGCCAAACTGCATCAATCAAGTCTCTACTAGAGGGGTAGAAACTCCCAATCTTTCTCTGAAATATTCAAATGATTCCTTAGGCAAAGGTTTAGTGAAGATATCAGCAATCTTCTCTTTATTGTTCATATAAACCAGTCTAACTTCATTTGATTCCACCTTTTCCTTCAAAAATTTGTACTTGATAGATATGTGCTTTGTTTTAGAACGCAATATCGAATTCTTTGATATGTCAATAGCAATAGAGTTATCACAGTGAATAACTACCGGTGGATTACAATCCATAGAACCTGTGTACAATTAGTAGCAACAACAACATACTCAACTTCAATAGTAGATAAAGAAGTACATGATTGTTTCTTGTTGATCCATGAAACCAACTTCTTTCGAAGAAAGAAATCTCCACCGGAAGTACTTTTCCGGTCATCAACATCTCCAGCCCAATCAACATCTGTATATGCACATAAAGTAAAGTTATCATCCTTAGGGTACCATAAACCATATTTTGATGTACCTTGCAAGTATCTAAAAATCCTTTTCACTGCACTCTCATGATTTTCTCTAGGATCACTCTACAATCTTGATACACCACAAACAACATTCATTATACCAGGCCTAGTTTGAGTATAAAGTAGACCTCCAATCATATATTTGTATCTTGTAGGATTTCCCCAATCATAGACATTTCAAATTCTTTCTCCATATTCTTAGAACTTTTGATGCATAACTTATCTTCACCTCCAAAAATGATGTCATCAACAAATACTTCAATAATCAGTATATCATCATCAGTGATCTTATAATATAAATTACTGTCAGCATTACCCTTAGTAAAACCAAGCTTTAAAATATATTTATCCAACCTTGCATACCAAGCTCTAGGTACTTGTTTCAATCCATATAAATCTTTCCTTAACCTGCAAACCATGTTTGTATCATTTGATAGTAAAAAAACATCAGGTTGCTCAATATAAACTTCCTCATCAAGATCTCCATTCAAAAATATACACTTAACATCCATCGGATAAACCTTGTAGTTTTTATGGGCAACATAGGCAAGAAATAATTTTACAGCTTCAATCATAGCTACAAGTGCAAAAGTGTCTCCATAATCAATTCCTTCCTTCTGAGAATATCCTTTACAAACCAATCTAGCCTTATTCCTTACAACTTGACCATCCTCATTCAATTTATTCCTAAAACCCCATTTAGTTCCAATAACATTCTTATTTTTAGGTCAAGGAACCAAGGTCCATGCATTATTTTTTTCAATCTGATCTAATTCTTCTTCCATAGCTTTCAACCAATATTCATCTTTACATGCCTCAATTACTGATACCAGTTCAACTTGAGAAATTAAACATACCTCATTAGTTGTCAGTCTTGTACTTGTCATCACCGTTTTTTTCTTATCCCCAATGATCTAATCTTCTGAATGATTCAATCTCACATACCTAGGAATCTTCTGACTCTTTGTTCCTCTTCCCGGTTCTTCAATTACTATAGAATTTTTTGATACTGTCCGAAGAACTGGTTCAACACTCTATTCTGGTAAAGGTGCTACTGGTTCAGATATAATCATTTTCACTGCCAGTTCCTGCTCATAAACTCTGATTTGACCTCTACTCAACTCATCCACTTTGACATTAGCACTCTCCACAATTCTCTGCAATCTCTTATTATAACATCTATATGACTTGCTTCATTAAAATAACCAAGAAATATGCCTTCATCACTTCTAGGATCAAATTTGCCAATGATATCATCTCTCCTGATATAACATTTACTACCAATTATTCTAAAATACTTAACTGTAGGTGTATCTCCAAACCATAATTCATAAGGTGTCTTACCAGTTTCCCCTTTGATATGTACTATGTTGAATGTATAAATCGATGTGCTCATTGCTTCTCTCTAGTAGATATGAGGTAGACTAGCTTCCATCATCATTGTTCTAACAACATCCAAGATAGTTATGTTCTTCCTTTCCACAACTCCATTCTGCTGAGGTGTCTGAGGAGAAGAAAAATGTCTTCTTATACCATGCTTCTCACAAAAGTTATTAAACTCACCGGATGTGAATTCCCCACCATGATCTGACCTCAAACATTTAATCTTCAATATTGTCTCAGTTTCCACTTTAGCCTTATATATTTTATACTTTTCAAATGCTTCAGATTTTTCCCTTAGAAAAGTAACCTACATCATTCTAGAATAACCATCAATGATTAGCATTAAATATCTATCACATTGAAAAATTTTAATTCTAGCAAGGCCACATAAATCAATATGAATAAGATCAAGAAAATCATTAGATTTATCTTGTATACTCCTAAAATAGGTTCTGACCGTTTCCCCATTTGACATTCTTTACATACCAGATTATAGGGCTTCATAATCTTAGGTATATCTCTAACTGCATTAGTTGAACTAATCTTCACAATGAAATCAAAATTCACATGACACAGCCTTTTATGTCATAGCCAACTCTCATCAATCTGTGTAATCAAACATGTCTTCTTACCAGAATTCAATTAAAATATATTACCTTTTGTTTGTGTACCGGTTGCAATCTCCAAACCAGATCTGTTAATGATTTTTCATTTTCCATCTTTGAACTGTAATTAGAATCCCTTATCCACCAATTGTCCTACACTCAAAAGATTATGCCTTAAACCTTCAACATAATAAACATTGTCAGTATTATTCTTACCATCCAATGATATAGTTCATTTTCGTTTTATCATACATGCTTTGTCATCTCCAAATCTAACCAGACCGCCATCAAATTCTTGCAAAGATAGAAACTTCCCTTTATCTCTAGTCATATGGTGTGAACAACCACTGTCAATTACCCATTCATCCTTGTCTTCAATTTTAGCAGCAAGTACCTTCTCTTTAGGTACATTCTCTTCCAGTTCCAAAACATCTTCCTTGATAGCCAGGAACAACCATTCCTTCTCATTGTTGAAACCACTAGCAAAGTCTTCTGTCGGTTCATCATCAAAATCAATAATGCCTTCCTCATCGGCTATGTAGCATGATTTGTCTCTATTTTTTATGTACTTATACTTGTTTTGATATCTAGGGTTAGGCTTACAAGATCTTCTAACTCTTTCTTCAAATCTTGAATGCCTTTCAGGACATATAGGTGCAAAATGACCAATCTTATTACATGCAAAACATTTAAAAGGTGTTTTTCCTTCATACTTACTTCCTATCGATCCTTTAGGTACTCTTCTAGCTAATAGTGCTTCAAGTTGCTCAAACTCATCATCTTCTCTCTTCATATCATCCAATTCCTTCGCATACAAATCTTTCCAATCATACTTATCGGTTGCTGACGCAGATGCATGAAAAGCAGGTTTAGTCTTCACAGCTCCAGAAGGTCCAAATTCTTCAAGCTCAAAAGAAGATAATTTCCGAACCAAAGTATCTTTGTTCACAAATGTATTAGTCATTGTCCTCAACTCATTAATAGCAATAGCCTTCATCTTGTAAGCCGGTGGTAGGGCTCTCAAAATTTTAGAAACAATTTTATCTTCACTCGGAGTTCCACCACAACATTGAATTCCCATAACAATCTCATTTACCCTTTCCATGAATGCAGTAATCCTTTCATCTTCTTCCATCTTTAGGTTTTCATATCTCACCTGATAACCATCAAGTTTAGCAATCTTCACTGTAGGGTCACCTTCATTAAGAGTGTCCAACTTATCCCATATAGCCTTTCCAGATGATTTGTCGATTAATCCCATTATTTGTTGATCAAAAAGTGCACACAAGAGGGATTCTCTTGATCTACAATCATTCTCTAGCTCCTTATCTAGGTTTGCCAGAGGAGGATTGGCAGATGTTGGATTATGAGGTGTGACACCATTTTGTATGATCTCCCAAATCTCCTTACCAAGATATCTCAAATGAGTCTCCATCTGAATCTTTCATAATGTGTAATTTGTTCCATCAAGCCTAGGAATATCCCTCTGAAAGATAGCTCCAGATGAACTGGAAGAACTTGAACTGTTAGTCGCCATAGGATCTTCCTCAATCGGTTAACTTTCTGCAAAGAGGACCAAATCTCTGATACCAATTGTTAGACAATTCAAATAACAGGAAAAAAAACTGAGAGGGGGGGGGGTGGATCAATTGTCACGGATTACTAGAACCTTAAGCAATTAAAAATTTAGTACTGGAACCCAAAACATTAATACCCGAATGCTTAAACCAAATACCAGAATAGTAGTTAAACCAATTAAGCAAAAACAATAATAAATAAATAAATACCATCCACATGACACCAAGATTTATATATGGAAAACCCGGTAAAGGGAAAAACCACGGTGAGAAGCCTACCCACAGTCAGATAATACTTTTGCAGTAAGTATGTGAATTACAATTGAGAGGCTTGTTCAACCCAACAATAAGAATAATAACTATAGTTAAAGTCTCAACCCAAAGTTTGGACATTCACTTTGTAAAGTTACTATCTCTATAGCTGGTGTTCATTTGAATGTCAACCCAGGGACATAATACTTGAAATGGGTCTGCAGTATATATGCACTAAGTTCCTGTGATAGCTACCCTGCATTACTGTAGCAACTAACATCTATGCGAGAAAGGTAAGCAAGAATTGAAACAACTAAATGGCTATAGGAAAAACTCTGCATTAACATAAATTTCATTCAAGAAATACTAAATAAGTCCAAAGCTATCAAACAGGAATTACTCTGTTTGCTTTGGCTGCTGGAATAGTCAATGGACCTGTTTCCAATGGTTGCAGGAACAGTCAATGCAAGAATGTCTATTGCAGCTAAGTGTCTACTATAGCTAAAGAAGAAAACTAATTTTAACAAAGCTACAGGAACACTCACCAAGTGGCCCCCCTTGGATGAGTACTTCCAAGCTTCCAAAATAACTCTAAGTGCTCAAAATAACATATCTTTATTCATTGTTCCTCATAAGTTAATACACTATTCAGAATCAAAAGAAACTCAAAACACTTTGTAACTTTATTTCTAAATCTTCTGCACTTTTTATTCTCTTTTCTTTTCTAACCTCTAAAAAGAGACAAAGACCCTTATTTAAAAGAAAACAAATACTTCCTACAACACAGATCATGCTGATGAGAAGAGGTGGATAATATTCATGAAGGGAAACAGTCAGAGTTAAGCCACTGATAATGTGGATCTAAACCAAACCATAGTCATATATCAATGAGTATTATGCGCCTACTTCTCCTATGTCGTTCCTTACGCTCATCATCTTCTTTGTTGATTTGATCTTTCAATCACCTCCTTGAATATCTCTTACTATAATTGGCATGACATGAGAGCTTTCACCGTAGCATCTTATTTATTCCTGCAATTCAAAAGAAAGAACATACAAGCACATACACATCTATTTTAATTAATCAAAACATCTATTAATTTCATACATGATATTTCCTAATACAATCCACATGGCAACATGAATGAATCACATGGCTGCAGGAACAATCTAGCAAAGACAAAACATGATTTAATAGGTTCAGCTTAACATTTGAAATGCATATAGTTGACTTTTAATACATTATCACTATCCCATCATATAAATCAAAACATGAGAAAAAATTATGAGTTCTAGGAATAAAAAGATGCTAATGTCTCAACTCATCATGCCCCCCAACTTAAGGTCTTGTTGATCCTCCAACAAGAGGAAAATTCCTGATTCTGGCACTAACTCTTAAGTCACCAACAATTCCTTGACCTGTTCCTCTTGAAGCTAAATTTCAATAAAACCCCTTCATCTTTTCTATCCTGGACCATCTGACCTCTTTTGTAAATGCTTCATAGGGTTTATCTATAATCCGACATCCCAACAATGACCACATGAGGATGGGGGGCTGAAAGATCAAAGGTAACCAGTTATAGTTTTTCATCCTACCCAGTTGGATATATTTAGGGGCTCTTTGTATAGCTACATGAAAAGTTGGCAGTGAATGAGGTTCCCCCTATTTTAATTCCTCTGGCAAATTGTTCCAATGCTGAGTCAGGCAATCAATTGCAGTTTCACTTTCATTCTAAATTAAGTGTTCATATGCCTGGAATTTTTCTTCTCTCATTGGCAATACTTGGCCCCTTACATTTGGCCTTGCCAATAGATTCTGGCAGTCATAATAAAGAACCCTTGGGTCTTTTGCTTCCTTCTTAAGTGTCAATGGACAATCAAATTCAATACTCTTATGTGTTTTGGCCTGTGTTCCCATGCCGATCTCATTCTCAATTCATGACATTAAGGCTTTTATGTGGATATCACCAATGTATAGCAAGGGATTCCACTCACTGTCAGAAGTCACAGCATAGTTATGCAAGTAGAGTTCACACAATAAATTTTTCACAGCTGCTGGAGAAGTCTAATAGGCATCATAAAATTCCTCAGGGGTGTCTAAAGAAGGGATAAGGTCCCTAATAATGTGGTTTAATTTAAAATTGAAATACCGATCCTTTAAATGTAGAGCATAAACTCTTGGCGGTGCCCTACATTGCATTAACTCAGGGACCAATTGGTAATTGTATCAATCTTGGCTTCTAATTCTTCAATTTTATCATCCCTTCTTTCTATTTCCCTCTATTGCTTATCAATAATTTCCTGTAATCTAGCCCTCTTTCTCTCCCACTGCCTATAAAATGTTAATGCAATAGATAAACTGGTGAGAGAAGATGGAGGTCTAATAGCTGTTACCTTAGGACGTGGGATTTATTCAATAGGTTCCTCAAGTTGTTCTGCCACATATGCTAGACTTGAAAGTCTGTCAACATCATGTTCCTCTTGAGTTTCAACCTTTGTTGGACTCTCCCATTCTTCTTCGGATGCTTCAATTGAAATAACCTTTGTTGCATCACCCGTTGGACAAAATTTTTGGGTACTACTCTGAGTCCTTCTTGCATAAACCTTTGGAGTGGTTGTAGGAATGGTTTCTACCAGAGGCTTTGCTGCAGGTGTACTTCTCTTCGACCTACGCCTCTTCACTGCAGGAGAAACCTGTGTTCCCTGTGACTGAACCATAAGTTCATCTTCTGCATTAATTACTTCTAATTCTTTCCCTTTTCTTTTAGAAGATGCTACTCCTCTTTGGAAAGAAGTGGAGGGCTGCTAAATGTTTTTTTCCGCCATCTCTTCCTTTGTAATAGTCAAAGATTCTTTGGTGACAAGAGATTCATTCTCTACAGAAATTATAGGAGAAGAGGGTCCTCCCGTATCCTCCTTTTGAACTGCTAACTCATTTGCAACAAGAACATATTCAACCCTAAACTGCAGCATGTCTTCAAATATCCCCGAACATCCCTAAGAGAACATTCTACCAGCAATTTTATCAAACTATGATGATTGACATAACGATTTACATTCTTTCGTGTTTCTTTGGTAGTTGTGGAAATGAGGTGGTATAAAAAATTTGGAACATTTACCCTCCGGCCATGCGGTAAATGACTAAGCAATTTGAAATGGGCTAAATGTAAATTTGAATACCTTCCATTGCAGGTAATGTACTTCATTATATACAAGGCCACCTAGGGCCATTCTGCTGGAAGAGATACCCGTCTGGTTCCCTGCTTGTCCACCATTAGAGGTCCATCCATGGGGTGCGTAAATTCTTCTCTGGCGCTTCTTGCATCCTTTGATTTAGGAAACAACTCTCCTTCCTGCAACAACCCAGTAACTGCAACTATTCGTTGCTTTGTAGCAATAACCCTTAATCCTTTGATAGTAGCTTCCCCCTGGTTGAATGAATGCATGAACTCAAAGGCAATTTCCTTATTATAATCTGTTATTTTCAAAAAGTAGTCAATCCAACCATGCAGTCAGAAATAATGCTCACAAAGAGCATCTTGTAGCAACGCATCATGGATTACTAGTTCATGGCAGATAGGATCTCCACCTATGAACTATCTTAGTTAATGAAACATTTTTTGCAGCTAAGAATGAGGAACTGAAGTACTCTGCAGGCTGAAAATATTTGATTGAAACTTCCTTACTTACTTCCAGTTTTGGGAGCAGAATTCATTACTTTCTCATGCCAAAGAATATCTCATTAAAAGAATGATGGTAAGCAATCAAATAAAGGTACTGAAAAGGATGGATAATTATTAATTTTGGAAATCGAACCATAAAAAATGCCCCCAACTTATTTTGGCATGTGTCCACACATTCGAAAAGGATTTAGGGAAGTGTATGCGAATTTGGTGCGAATTTGGTATAGGAAATAATCATAGTGAAATAATAAATATGTAATTTATATATGTGTGTGTGTGTGTGTGTGTGTACATACCTGCAATCACTGCTCTTGTCTTAACTCATTTGTTAGAATTTTATAAAGAATTGAGTCATCATCATGAAATTGGATGAATGGTCCTCTATTAATCATCATAAGGTGATTGATAGAGTCAACTCCTTCTTCAAATTCTTCTCCCAAGTTAGGCCAAACAACTTGTTGTTGATCAAATTGGGGCTGAGTAGGAGAATACAAAGCTAATGTTTTGGTAGAGTTCTCATCTGAAATAGTCATATCCCCTTACCTACATCCAATATATGCATTAGCTGTAGCAAGCCAAGGTCTTCCCAAAATCACTGGATATCCTCCCAATGTGGCCTTAGGAGACAAGATCATAAAGTCTACAGGGTATTCCCAAGAATCCAAAGCAACAACTATATCTTCAATCATACCATCAGGTCAAACTATAGAACTATCAACAAACTATAGGACTGTAGGTGTCAGTTTGAGACTAGTGATTTCAAGCCGCAACATAATATCCCTTGTCATAACATTAATGGTTTCTCCTAAATCGATCATTTGAAACATTCTTTATCTGAGTGTCATTAATGACTATATTCGTAACAGGGCTACTGGGATCAACATACTTAGGAATTGAAACCTTTCCTAGCATAATATCTGCTAGTTGGCCCATTACATGCACTATTTGTGGATCTTTCTTCTTTCTACCAAGATTCTTTAGACATGCTTCCCTAAGTGCCTTATTGTATATAGGAACATCCTTTATTGCTTGTAACAATGGGATTTTAACACATATGTGTTTCAGTTGATCTATAATATCAAAACCTTGCTCCTGTTCTGGAAGAACCTCTTTTTCTTGCAACCTCTGGGGCAATGGGGGTAGTTGTTATTTTTGAGGTATTGGGACTGTTGGACTAGAGATTTCCTGTTCTTTGGGTATTTCAGTTATAACTGGAGGGGATGGATTAGGTAGAGTTGTCCCAGATCTGAGGTGAATATCACTTATAGATAGAGAATAGGTTGGGTATTGATTAGGATCAACTGAATAAACTTGTTGTTGTTGTTGAGATTTGCTATTAGGATTCAACATTGGTTGAGTGGGCAACTGTGTGGGTTTACGTGGAATAGTAGTGGTTGTAGGGGGAGGCATTATTGTAGGTGGTTGTGGCTGTTGAATAGTCTGCTGATATCCAGAAGACTGATTAATCCATGGTTGACTCCCCCTCCATTGAGGAGCAACTTGCCAATTTCTTTGAAATTGCTGCCATTGTCCCTGAGGTGGAGACCAATTTCCTTGTGGTTGCTACCACTATGGATTTGACTGGCAAAATGCTGTCGTTGGCCTTGAGGACCATACCAGTTTGGATAACTACCAAAATTTTGAGCATATGGTGATTGCCATTGATTATTTGGTGTATAGGAATTTCCACTATAACCAGAAAAAGAAAGTGGATCAGGAGGCATACCCTATCTTTGAAAATTTGGCCTTCTTTGAGAAACATAGAAAACTTGTTCATCATCACCTTGTATTGTCTTGAAGTCAGGAACTTCAAGATTTGCAACCGTGAGGGCAAAATTCTGCAATGAGGGCAGAATTCTGTAAGAACTGCATCAACTTCCTCATGCTTCTTCTTAGTTGAGAGTGTGTCCAGTTGAGTAGTCATATTATTTATGATATCCTCCTTAAATTCCTTCAACAAATGGCTAAGTTCCATTCTGGAAACTCCAGTACCAGATGTTGATGAAGAAAATTCTGGCTTGAAACGCCTATTTTTTGAAAAAGCATATCTGGAATACTTTTGACAATTTTGTCCAATGTCATTGCATGTGGATTCTATTATGTCACCTCCTCCCATAAGATCCAAAGCATTAGTGCATTCATCGCTGACTCCTCTCAAAAATATCAACTTGAGGGAATCTTCATTTAGAGTGTTATGCTTGGACTTTTGACACTGAATAGAAACCTCTCCAGATAATCTTCAAGACTCTCATCTTCTTTCTGTGTTATTCTAAAAATATTATCTCCATGGCAATCAATGCCTCTACAATAATCCTTGTACTTTGCAAGAAACAATTGTTTTATCTCATCCCATGTAGTAATTGTGCTACTCCCTAGGCTCATAAACCATCTTAAAGATGATTCTTTCAGAGTGGTAGGAAATATTTTGAGTCTGTGGGCATCTGTAGTATAATCAAAACTCCTACAGAGAACATCAAACTCAAACAAGAATGTGTCTAGATCCTTTGTCACTAATCCATAGAATTTAGGGAGGAAAGAAGCTGGAATGTTCTTGAGATTAACATTATCATGTTGATTAGAGATAGGAAAATCAAATGTTGGTGCCAAAGGTGGGGGTGGACTATTCCTACTAGGAGGTGGATTTCCTTGCATTGGACTTTTAGGGGAGTTTACTACATGAAGTTATTCTTCTAGAGGTCAAAAAAGGAAATGGAGGCTATTCTCAGGAAATTCAGATTCAGGGTGGTTCAAATTCTTTGGGGTTTGATAAAGTTCAGAAAAAGGATTTACATCTCGAGGATCAATTCCTGCATGATTAGGATAACTAGGTAGGAATCTACCTTGAGCATCTATTCTTTGCCTATGCATGTAGGTTCATAGAAATTATTTAACAATCAGGTCTATAAAAAATAATTAAACTGAAAACTAAAGAGATAATTACCAAAATAGGTTCTTAGTTTGACACCATCCCCGACAGTGATGCCAAAAATGTTCAGCCCAACAATAAGAATAATAACTATAGTTAAAGTCTCAACCCGAAGTTTGGACATTTACTCTGTGAAGTTACTATCTCCATAGTTGGTGTTCATTTGTTTATCAACCCAGGGATGTAATACTTGAAATGGGTCTGCACTATATATGCACTAAGTTCCTATCTTGCATTACTGCAACAACTAACATCTATGCAGGAAAGCTAAGCAAGAATTGAAACAACTGAATGGCTACAAGAAAAACTCTGCATTAACATAAATTTCATTCAAGAAATACTAACCAAGTCCAAAGCTATCAAACAAGAATTACTCTATTTTCTTTGGCTGCAGGAACATTCAATGGATCTGTTTCCAATGGCTGCAAGAACAATCAATGCAAGAACGTCTACTGCAACTAAATAAGAAAACTAATTTTAACAAAGGCACAGGAACACTCACCAAGTGGGCCCCCTTGGACGAGTGCTTCCAACCTTCAAAAATAACTCTATGTGCTCAGAATAACATATCTTTATTCATTGTTCCTCAAAAGTCAATACATTATTCAGAATCAAAAGAAAATCAAAACACTCTGTTACTTTATTTCTAAATCTTCTGCTCTTTTTATTCTCTTTTCTTTTCTAACCTCTGAAAAGAGACAAAGACCCTTATTTAAAAGAAAACAACTACTTCCTACAACATAGATCATGTCGATGAGAAGAGGCAGATAATATTCATGAAGGAAAACAGTCAGAGTTAAGCCACTGATAATGTGGATCTAAACCAAACCACAATCATAACATAGTGTGGTGGTATTTACAATACTAATGCCCACTTGAGTCAGACATCAATGAGTATTGCGTGCCTACTTCTCCTCTGCTGTTCCTTACACTCATCATCTTCTCCACCGATTTGATCTTTCAGTCACCTCCTTGAATATCTCTTACTGTAATTGGCATGACAGGAGAGATTTCATTGCAACATCTTATTTATTCTTGCAATTCAAAAGACAAAACATACAAGAACATACACATCTATTTTAATTAATCAAAACATCTATTAATTTCACACATGATATTGCCTAAGACAATCCGCATGGCAATAGGAATGAATCACATGGCTACAGGAACAATGTGGCAAAGACAAAACATGATTTAATAGGTTCAACTTACCATCTGAAATGCATATAGTCAACTTTTAATTCATCATCATTATCCCATCATATAAATCAAAACATGAGAAAAACTTATGAGTTATGGGAATAAAAAGATGCTAATGTCTCAACTCATCAGGGCCTGCACTTGCAGGAAGGCCAATGGCCTAGAGTGCACTGCTCATCACAAAAGGAGTCTCACTGACTACATAGAAATCCAGACTACAATCCAGAGAAGTGTTTGAATTGCAAAGATAGCATCTCCTATGCTTGAGTACAGTTCCGGTTAAGCTCAATACCAAAGGACTAAATCCTCTTACATAAACCCAATTGAATCTCCGATGATCGACCAAATCCTCTACCTAAATGATATTACATTATTAGCACATTACATATCCATATCCCATTCCTATATCCCTTACCATGATCTACAATGAGATCTTACATCATATATATACAAACCCTCAACCATAAATAATCAGGTTGCTCACCAGACAATAAACCAATTACATAATTACAAAACATGTCGGCCTTAGACCAAACAAATAATATCCAACACATAAGACATCCCAGAAACACATCGAGAGGTCCAATCCACACGTTACATTAAGCTGGTCCATAAACTAAATCAACCGGGAACCAATATAGGTCCACACACTAAAGCAATGATCTCCATCCACCAAGTCACGAACATGATCACCAACAACATCCTGAAAATCCACCAGAAACTGCACCAACACCACTTATGCATATCATCAAAGATCTTCATCAAAAGCTCTGTTGATGAAACCCTCGCTGGAACCACAAGCCAAATTTCCAAGCAAACAGGATAGCATTTGATCACCACACAGAAACCAAGTGACTGAATATGAACATGAGTATCATGAATATGACAATTCCATAACCAAATCATACCTGAGCTTACTAAATCATGCCGGATCCAAACCAACTAGAAACCACTCAACCTATTAGGACTAGAAGGGGGTTGGTAAAGCATCCAAACAGCTTGTGTTGACATCAATGAAAAAACATCAATGCAACACATTATCAATTTCACTAAATGGCTAACAGTTAAATCAATGACTATTTTGTTTTACTATCAACAAGTGTGTAAGTAATGATATCATATCACTCATCATGAGAAGGATGTGATGTTATAATCATCTTTCACTTGACTATGTATGTCCCTTGATGATGTTGTGCAAGAGTGCAGGTATTAGGAATCAACTCCACCTAGTCACATAGGTTTGAATGTGTCTCCTATCCCAATGGTAGTTGATTGGAGGTGACATTAAGGCCCTACCACATATAACCCTAGTCTGTTTCTTTGGTTTTGATCCTAATCTTGGTTGCATTCTCACTGACCTTATCTTTGTTTAGGAGGTGTGGTCTTGTGGATGGTTAGTGAGTGGTTATGTCTCATCCTTTTATTATTTTTTTATTTATTTAGTTTATTTGAGATTTATTATGATATAAGGTTAATTATTATTAATATTAATTTATTAGATTAATTAAATGTTATTTCTATTAGATCGGATGTAAATTGTGATAATATATCCAGCTATATTATTTATGTGTGTATTTTGAGTAAATGGGATTGAATAATATAAATATTGTGTTGGACCCTATTTTCCATCCTACTTTCTAGGAGGAATTATTTGATAAATTATTATGTTTTATTGGTGGAATAAAATATTTATTAGCATGAAATAATACTAAATGGGATATTATAATATATGTTCATTACTTAATGAGTTTGCTTTATATAATTTTATCTTTGGTTTTGATTGGTTGTGGAGATTGGACGTGTCTCATACGAGCACCAACTCCCATTTTTGGGAATGGTATTTGTCTAGGAAATAATAGGCTTTTGAGGGGGATATTTGTTGGATAATTCTTGTAATTTTGGGGGATGATTGTGAGGAAAATTTAAAACCTTATTTGTATTGATTTGGAGGATCTTTTAGTGGAAATTTGTGAGGATATTTTGTGAGGCCTTTTGTTGGAGATTGTTGTAGAACACAAGATGCCACTGAGAGGGAGGGGTGGATCAGTGGTTATCGTAAACCTTAATCTTCTAATCCTAAAAGTGTGTACTGGTTAGTAGTCCAAACACAAAGTAAATATACCGGTAAGATAAGGGAAGACATCAAGATGCAAGCACACACAAATAAACATCACATAACACTAGATGTACGAGGAAAACCCAACATGGGAAAAACAACAGTGAGAAATGCTATTGTAGTCTACTGCTCCACTCTAGACTCACAATAAACACTGTATTATAAAGTTTAGGGCACCAACCCAAGGAGAAACAACCCCTGATTTAGGGAACCAACCCAAGGAGGACCAACCCCTATTGATTTAGGACACCAACCCTTACACCAAGCACCAACTTGATAACAATGAATACAAACAATACAAAAGTAATAACCCGGTTACAAATGATTTTTATAACCTCTGCATATAATCTCTTCATTAGTTCACCTTTGCTCTGTTCTCTGCCAGTTCTCTCTTCTCTTCCAGTTCAACACTATTCTGCTCTTTACCTGTTCTTTGCCTTTCCTTAATTCTATTCTTTTTTGGTTCTCTGATTGCTTAGACTCTCTACAACTTGACATTACCGGTACTCTCCTCACCCTCTTTGGATCTTCTGCTACTCAGCCTCTACCATGTCCGACTTCTTCTCACTCTCTCTTCTCTACTTTTCTCACTACAACTTCCTTACCGGTGCAGACTCTACCCTGTGGATGGGATGTTAGATCATGCATTTGGTTACCGGTTCTCAGTCCTCTTTGTCTGATTCCCCTTTTCTCTGCTTTTGACTCAACTAACCTCTTCTCACTCTACTCTGCCTCACTCTTTGTTGCCTTCTTACCTTAACAAATACTGTCGATTCGCACCACTTTCAAACTCAATGATAGTCCACTGGTTGCCTTCACCTTGCCGGTTAAATCCTTCTTACATGTTAAAATCTTTGAACACTCAATCGCTTCAATGTCTTTTCTCTTCAACACTCTTACTGAACAACACTATGTCTAACCCCACATCTGATATGCAACATCATCTTCTATGATCTCTGGTTAGCATATTTATACTTGAGATTTGTCACCAAGATGGACATTCAAACTTGGCACACTAGGGTTCCTTCCACCGATTGTGGACAATATCAAATCATATCTAATCTGCATGGGGATTGACAACCTGCAAGCAACCAGACATCACTGCCAATCTCTCTACTTCCAATACACGTTTGCTATATTTAGCAAACATGACAAACTAATCATCAACCTACATCTATCAATCACATTAAATGATCTCTCTATTTGCTACTCCAAATTTGATCTGCACCAGAACATCCAACATTGATTGTTGCAACACAAGCATCAACCTTCTAATCTTCCTCAAGCCGCATCCTTCTGCTCTCAACCTATGATTTATGCAATCGACATTAATGTCGACCAATCACCAACTACCTCACTGACAATGCACGATTCATTTGCAACTTCATGTTTGACACCTGGAGTCCATGTGTCTTCTTTGTCAACATCCACCTCATCTCAGTCCATTGTGTTAGTTTAGGCTCTGTCACTGACCATGTGCACTACCAGTATACACCTACTGGTTCATCTTACCTTACTAGTTATACTAACTAGTTAACCTTCAAACCATGTAGTCTCATGTTCTGTTGGTTGGATCACATTTGCCTGGTCACTAAACATGTCAATCCTTAGCATACATTCAAAGTGAGCCACTAATGCACAATTCCATTTGATGAGAGCCTTTCACCTTTGCCTCTTTGGTCTCTTGTCAATTGACGCTAGCATGTCAATAGTCTTCAATACACACATTCTACCACACTAGTGGCATGACAACACAAACATCAATCATCAACATGGATCTCTGTTGATATCAACATTTCGGTAACTCCATGTTTGCAACTGCTAAACCTCACCTTCATCTTTATTAGCCCGGACATCATCTCAACTGGTTTGCCAAAGTGGCAACCACATCACTTCTTATTCTTCCTCTTCTTTCATGGTAGGTCAACATGTCAACTCTTGCTGATCCAGTATATCTTTGATTTCATATACAGGAGGCTCATGATGCATTCTCTACATGTAGTGAGATAAACTAAGTACTACCACTTACCGATAGAAGTGGATCTTTGTCACTTGCTGACCACCATCTGATAGGAACCGGTTTCCAATACATTACTTTCTCTACTTCTGGTATAGCACTAATATGAATTAGCTGACATTGAGTAGATACACCTTCAATCGGGCACATAACCCGGTAGACATCCCTCGTGTTTACCTTACTAACTTGCTGCAGCCCAAACTCTATCGGTCATATCTTCATCTTATGACAACATCTTCATCCGATGGGCTTATTGATATTCAAGTTCTTACCAG